>NC_140449.1:20783707-20871207 GCF_963576455.1 Neolamprologus multifasciatus
GTATGAACATTATTTTTTAATGCTTGCTGCATAAAATATATTACTTAAGAGTAATATACGTCCAGCCTTTTCTTTTCAATTAACCTTTCTCACGCTAAATCCATTACAAATATAACTAGATCAGCAGGTTCTATAATGTAATCTTAGGAGTAATGTGTTTGAATTATTAATGAGTTGTTTTGTTGGTATTCCAGATCAGATTACAGGCTCTTAAATGTCTGTCTGCCTGGTCCATTCAAGCTTTAGCTTCCTCTGCATTAAAATCTGACTACTATGCAACAGTGATTTTATTTTCAAAGTCTATTAATGTTTTATGTACAAATAAGAAGACTGGCCGGTACCCAAAGAGAAATTTATACAATAATGTGGACTGCATATATATTTTCAGTCAGGCACTTAAAAATGGGATTATTGTTCTTAGAAAGAACTGGCAAAGTTGAAATGCTTTATTCTCTAGGCGGCAGGCTGCTATGCATGAGTTGTCTTTTTTCTTGTCCTGAATGTGTGATAAACCTACTCAGTGTGGTGAGGAAGTAAAAATGATGTCTGCATGTCTGTAAACCGTGATGATCGTTGTTCAGGTTGATGTGCAGGTAGAAGCAGTGAAGCAAGGCAATGCCATTGTCACCACAGAAGTGGACCGGTACAATATCGGCTCCATGGTAACGCTGGCCTCCCACACTTTGCTCAGCCTGCATTCAGGGGACTTGCCTGTGCTGCATATGTGCGTGTGAGAGAGAAGGGGGGTATGAGAGCAGAGGTTGCTGATTGACCTATTTTCAGGCTGTTTGTATGAATTGGGATGAAGGGAGAAATGATGGGGTTTTTAATGATGCCGCAGGGGACTTGTGCATTGCTTCCTCCTCTGATACGACTTCCACTGACATAACTGACATAACTGGGCTACTTGTAAACCCTCTGCATATTATACCAACAGTGAAGACCCAGACCCACTTGTATCTTTAAGTCCCAGTTCACTTACACTGTGTGTGTGTGTGTGTGTGTGTGTGTGTGTGTGTGTGTGTGTGTGTGTGTGTGTGTGTGTGTGTGTGTGTGTGTGTGTGTGTGTGTGTTTCAGCCCTCATTGTATATGAGGCATGTCTCAAGCTGGTGACTCCAACCCCTTGGGGGTGAGAGTGTTCTTGGTGGAGACAGTCAGCTAATTAGAGGCTAGGAATAGCCAGCAGTAAACTGGTACTTCATTTCATTTATATAGCAGTAAATCACAACTGTCACCACAAGGTCCTTTATATTATAGGGTAAAGATCTTACAGTATGAGAAAGAACCCCCAACAAGCAGACAACCCGCTATGAGAAAGCACTTGGCAACAGTGGGAAGGAAAAACCCCTTTTAACAGGAAGAAACTGCAGAATCTGGCTCAGGAAGAAGCAGACATCTTCTGAGAGTGGAGGGGGTGAGGAGATAGAGAGAGCAGGAAGAGAGTCAGGGCAGAGAGAGAGAGTTTAAAATCAGCTTTTAATAGTTAAATTGAATAGTGATTTATAAACCCATGGAAGAGGAATCTCATGAAGAGTTGAGTGAAGAGGAAATGCTCAGTGCATCGTCACCAGCAGTCTAAGCCTAGTGCAGCATAACTAAGGGAGGATTCAGGGTTACCTCATCCAGCTCTAACTATAAGCTTTATCAAAAATGTCTATTAGCACACTATGATACTCTGAGGTCTAGTGTGGGATTAATATGGTCTCTCTTTCTAGACATTGACAGTACTCTTGCTGCAGCTTCAGCTGAAGCCTGTATAATGTAGATAGAATCTCATTCTTAGCATCCAGATAGGACCTTATGCCACCAATTATTTTGTGAACCCACCTTTGTAAGCAAAGCCATCTTGGCTGGGATAACCAGAAGCCAAATGCTTTAAGTGAGTAGTGGATCAGACTGATACGCTCATATTTGTTAGTTAGTGACAGCTCTGCTGATTGACTTCACTTTTAAAACACCTAGGCTGTTTCTATTTTTATTTACATGGGTGTGTGGGACTCTAGTATGTTGTTCAAGTCTTATGAGATATTTTTAGAAATATAAATCAAATATATTTATCTAAATCATGTATGTCTGTGTGTATGTCCAATAGCTGTTTGGTTTTTTCAGAGTGTTAAAACTTCTGGCCGATAGAACAAAAGGTTGAAAATGGCCTATAACTTCTTCTTCTTCTCCCTCTCTATCCCCCTCCTCCTCCTCCTCCTCTGTTTGACCCAAATCCCACCCTCAGTCCCAGTACCCCACAAGCACAGCAAGTTTTTTTTTCATTTAGTTTAATTTCCTCTACTCTTTTCTATCTTACCTCCCTGCTGCTAGCTGCTACACCTTCGTCTGCTTATCACAGTTATGCACTCACAGACAGACAATGAGCTGCATGCATCCACACACACACACACACACACACGAGCAGAGACATGGACAGAATTACATTAGAATTTCATATTCATTTAAACAGTGCTTTGACGTGGCTCCACTCCTCGCTGCCTCCTTCCGACCTTCCTCAGCTTACTTCCCCAAAAAGTGATGTTGGTTTCTATAGTAACCGCCTGTGTCTATGTTAGAGGGGAGTTTCCTCACACTGACTGAAAACGATGTTGAGCATGGGGAGCCACGGAAATACACACACTCTCCCTCACTCACATGCTTGCATTCGTAAAAACTGTTGATTAGCAATCACCGTGTCCTTCACACTGTTATTTTAATGAGCTCAGAACTGTTGATTGGGTGATTCCAACAGGAGTAGCATATTACAAATTGAGTATTCACATCAGATGGAATTTTTGTGGCCCTTTATGTAATGTGAGAAAAGTGAACATGAATGTGTGAAGAGTTCTCTTATTATTTTGTACGTAAGTTCCTTTTAATTGTAGGTTATAGTTATTGACTGTGACTATTTTTGTCTGTGTTGTGTTTTGTTTGTAGCATTCTTCTTGATATGCTCCTCTCTCTGTTGGTGTGCTGCTGTGGTGCTCTCTTACTTTTCAAAGAAATGTAGGTCAGGTGGACTGGAGACGGTAAATTGCCTGTTGTTGTGTGTTTGTGCTTCCCTGCATGGAAAGGTCCCAGATATCTGTGATGTATGGGCATAAACAATGAACAAATTAATGAAGCCCGACGAGCCAGACTGAACTTTGCACCAGCTCGTTCAGACTCATCATTTTCACATTAATGCACTTTGCATAAATTGTTGCTCAAATGCAGAATTGCGATACTTGACTTTATGTAAAACACCAACTGAAATATGCATTAATATACTGCAGAACATTTCTGACAGGGGAAATAAATCATTTTGATCTCTGTGTAACGTATTGGGTAACGACTTGGACAACCATAAAACAACTAAGCGGCATCTGGCGAGTGATTACATATTTACATTTTCTAAGCTTCTCCCTCTTGTTAAGTATTGACAACAGTCCTAGCACATTATTTGTCTCCTCCATTAAGAGCTAGCCTGTGATTGGCCGACACAAAGCAGAAACAGCCTGTGTTTACATCACTTCTCTGCCGCCTTGTTTTTCTTCCTCCAACTCATTTCTCTCACTCACTCTACTCATTGTCTTGCCAAATATCTGCACAGATATTCTGCCAATCATATTTTCTTTCTCCACCTTTCTTCTCTCTTTTCCTCCTGGTCTCATGTAGTAAGGATGTAGAGCTGCAGTTAGCATAGTGTGACCAGAAGGGGGTACAGTTTGACAACCTCCGATCCCTCCCAGTGACTCTGCAAGCTCCACTTCATCTCCCTAAATGTTCTCGCACACAGGGACATTCACAGCTTGCAGACTATTTCAGCTTCATCGTCAGAATAATTAATGCAGGAAATGATCACCGAGACAAGAATGATTAATTTTGAGCTCTGACAACACCGACATGACCGATTGTCGGTGCTGGGCCACCAGGCTTTTAATGCTCACGGCCATCCAGGGATAGCATCCATCACGGTGACCCTCACTCCTGCAGAGATGTGTTCAGTGTGTGTTTTTATGTGGGTGTGAATGCCAGCGTATGTGTGTGTATCATTAAGCATATGTTTACTAATTTATCAGCCTTGTGACTGTGGAGGTAAGGGGTTACTATTCTGAGATAGTAAAAGATGTTTAGCAGAGCACAACCACCTGAGACCTCTGCAGCTTTCCTGACATGACCTGCCAGGGGCACGAGCTTTCACATTTCATCATATGGAATTTTTGTAATGTGAGAAAAGTGAACTTGATTGTGTGAAGACTTCTCTTATTATTTTGTAATAAAGTTCCCTTTAATTGTAGATGTGACTGTTCCAGGTTTTGGATTGCACACTAGGTTATAGTTATTTTCCTGAGAGGGGTGACATCAAAATTTGGGATAAATACATGAATACGCTTGTCTTTGTTGCACAGTATACTGTGACTGTGACCATTTTTGTCTGTGTTGTGTTTTGTTTGTAGCATTCTTCTTGATATGCTCGTCTCTCTGCCGGTGTGCTGCTGTGGTGCTCTCTTACTTTCCAGACAAATGTAGGTCAGGTGGACTGGAGACGGTAAATTGCCTATTGTTGTGTGTTTTGTGCTTCCCTGCATGGAAAGGTCCCAGATATCTGTGACGTATGGGCATAAACAATGAACAAATTAATGAAGCCTGATGAGCCTAAATGTGTAAATTGGTGCTCAAATGCAGAATTGCAATACTTGACTTTACATAAAACACCTTAAAACAAGCTGTGTATCATTAAGCATATGTTTACTAATTCATTGACCTTGTGACTGTAGATATTTAGCAGAGCACAACACTACCTGAAACTAGCTTTCCTGACATGACCTGGCAGGGGGCCGTGCTTATACATTTCATCATCTTTACCACATTTTTACCTTCACATATAAAAATTTTAGCTCTCTTTGTAGCACAGTATGACTAAGGTACTCTTGTTATAAGGTTTAAGGTAAACAGTCCCTATTATAGTGGCAGAACAATCAGGAGTGGGGAAGACTGGATGATAATAAAATCATTCATCGATATTAAGAGTCCATATGGTAATAAATTAAACTGAGAGTGCTTGCAATTGTGTTTTACACAATTACTACCTCCATTTTGGAATGGATAATTTCTTAATCTTGCTTCTCTCACAGTTTCTCCCAGTTATTCTGCCAAACACAATTAAAACATCCATCCATCCATCCATCCATCCATCTTCATCCGCTTTATCCGAGGCCGGGTCGCGGGGGCAGCAGCCTAAGCAAAGAGGCCCAGACCTCCCTCTCCCCAGCCACCTCCTCCAGCTTATCCGGGGGAACACCAAGGCGTTCCCAGGCCAGCCGAGAGATATAATCTCTCCAGCGTGTCCTGGGTCTGCCCCTGGGCCTCCTCCCGGTGGGACATGCCTGAACACCTCACCAGGAGGCGCCCAGGGGGCATCCTTGTCAGATGCCCAAACCACCTCAGCTGGCGGAGCGCTGCTGACGGTCGACTGAGAAAAATTGTCAGGCGGTGGAAGGAATACTTCAAGGACCTCCTTAATCCCACTGACGCGTCTTCCGAGGAGGAAGCAGAGTCTGGGGATGAGGGGAATGATCCGCCAATTTCCGGGGGCGAGGTCACTGAGGCAGTTAAACAACTCCTTGGTGGCAGAGCCCCTGGTGTTGATGAGGTCCGCCCCGAGTTCCTGAAGGCTCTGGACGTTGTAGGGCTGTCTTGGTTGACACGCCTCTGCAATGTTGCGTGGAGATCAGGGGCAGTACCCCTGGACTGGCAGACCGGGGTGGTGGTCCCCATCTTTAAGAAGGGGGACCGGAGGGTGTGTTCCAACTACAGGGGGATCACACTCCTCAGCCTCCCCGGGAAAGTCTATGCCAGGGTGCTGGAAAGGAGAGTTCGTCCGCTAGTCGAACCTCGGATACAGGAGGAACAATGCGGTTTCGTCCTGGTCGCGGAACACTGGACCAGCTCTTCATCCTCTCGAGGATACTTGAGGGTGCATGGGAGTTTGCCCAACCAGTCTACATGTGTTTTGTGGACTTGGAGAAGGCATTTGACCGTGTCCCTCGGGGTGTCCTATGGGAGGTGTTGAGGGAGTATGGGGTGTCTGGCCCATTGCTACGGGCCATTCGATCCCTACACAACCGTTGCAAGAGCTTGGTTCGCATTGCCGGCAATAAGTCGGACTCGTTCCCGGTGGGTGATGGGCTCCGCCAGGGCTGCCCTTTGTCACCGGTTCTGTTCATAATTTTTATGGACAGGATTTCTAGGCGCAGCCAAGTGGCGGAGGGCTTTCGCTTTGGTGGCCTCAGAATCTCATCTCTGATTTTTGCGGATGATGTGGTTCTGTTGGCTTCATCGGGTGAGGGCCTCCAGCTCGCACTGGAGTGGTTCGCAGCCGAGTGTGAAACAGCAGGAATGAGGATCAGCACCTCCAAATCTGAGGCCATGGTTCTCAGCCGGAAAAGGGTGGAGTGCCCACTCCGGGTCGGGGATGAGTTCCTGCCCCATGTGGAGGAGTTCAAGTATCTCGGGGTCTTGTTCGCGAGTGATGGGAGAGGGGAGCCGGAGATCGACAGACGGATTGGGGCTGCAGCTGCAGTAATGCAGACGCTGCACCGGTCCGTCGTGGTGAAGAGGGAGCTGAGTGTAAAAGCGAAGCTCTCAATTTACCGGTCGATCTACGTCCCTACCCTCACCTATGGCCACGAGCTGTGGGTAGTGACCGAAAGAACGAGATCGCGGATACAAGCGGCGGAAATGACCTTCCTCCGAAGGGTGGCTGGCCTCTCCCTTAGAGATAGGGTGAGAAGTTCGGCCATCCGGGAGGGGCTCAGAGTAGAGCCGCTGCTGCTCCACAATTAAAACATTCATCTGGAAATAAACAGTCCTTCCATTTTTGAGTTTTAGTCGTGCCAGCTGGTTACTTTCAGCTAACAAAAATAAATAAAATCTTGGGGTACATTTTGGACACTGACAAAAAAAAAATACCCAGAAGTCTGTTTGACATAACTTGTGTGTTGTTGTTGTCTTGTGTCCCAGAGATGCCATCTGGCCTGTGCGCCACGCTTTGTGTCAGCATGTGACAGGACACGACTTGTCACTGTGGGCTCCCAGGGGATGCTGACTAGTGGCTCAAACACTGACTCTCCTCTGCTGGAGGTCGTTGCTGTGGAGACGTAGGGTCAGCCAGACCTTGTTCATAAGTGTTCAGGTCAGTTAATTAAGTAGGGTATACTAATGATGTGTAATGACTTTGGCCTTGGCAAAGGAAAAACTCAAACAAAGAGACGAGATGAACTGTGTCTCACCAGAGTGGTTTGTGCTTCTGCTACAGCGTGGGAGGGCCCAGTCAGCCCGTCTTTCCTTTGTTATAAGTCACTATGCGATAACCTTGGTCAGTAGAGCTACACTCACAACACGCACACACCCCCACAGCCTTTCTAGTACACTCGTTTAATTTCTCCACAGTTTCTGGCTCTGGATTTTTCTTTCTTTCTCAACAGCCCTCTTTCATGTCAGTTTTTCATTCAACTGCAGCTCTCATTTTGCCAAATTTAACGCTGAAAAGAGAATTCAAACTGCTCAGTTCAATACTATAAAAAGTCATCTGCCATGTCTTTCAGTGATTTTTCTGCCCTTCTCTATCCATCCTCCTGTCCCATCCTCCACTCTGCCTCCCACTCAGAGATGACCTGACGCTGATTACTTCAGATTTTGACAGACGTTTTTGGTGTCCAGACTTTGCAGAACAAAGATTTTCAGCAGGGCCAATAACACCTCCCTTAGTGACTATAATCCCCAATATGTTAATGTTTTCCATCTCTACATCAGTCCAGAAGGAGAATGCATGACACTCTGTAACAAACAAAAGGGTCAGCAATGGGTATTTAATCAGGCGTTACAGGGCAGACCTATAGCATCTTGGGAGAGGGAAAGTTTGCTACAGGTAGAGAAATTTAATGAGCACAAATGGGTAGTTTGGGCTGCTAGTATCTAATCAATGGGCGCATGTCCTCTGTCTTCTGGGTGAAATAGAAGCTTCCACAGTCTCTACTCTTTTAACCTCTGCAGACAAACACGTCATGGTGGTGGGAGGGTTTCAAGCACACATGAAACTAAAGCATGTGAGGAAAAATTACCATGAGCATGCATCTTTTTTCATCCTTTCACTCTTAATGTGTGTCACTTTTATGCACCATCTTGTAAGAAAGCTTAGTGTTGCACTTTAGCTCCCCCTACCTTCAATTTTGCATTTTTACAGTCAGCCCTGACAATTCATGGCTTGCTGCTAACAAACTCTTCCCCCGTCATTCATTCCCTGCAGTTGTTTACAGACAGTCACTGTGTCTGTCTCAGGAGGGGTTTGTTACCAGCTGCTCTTGATGGGCCCTCTCTTTGTGGGGTCAGTCCCGTTTCTGTCAGAGCTGCTCTCAGGTGTCCCAGAGGTGCTGCCCGACCTGTTGGCACTCCACCGATCTGTGTTGCTCCCTGTCACTCAGCCTGAGGTTGAGTTTACGGTGATGGGCAGCAAGAACATGCTTTCATCGGTATGTCACAAAAACATCCACAGAATAGATTATCTGAGAATTTTGTGTACTTACCCACAACTTAGGACATTTATGAAATGCACTGTGGAAAAAAAAACTAAAGAGTGAGTGAAAAATCAATCAAAACAGGGAACATGAACTGCAGTCTTCTTGACATCATGTAATTTCTTTGACAGACATTCATTATCTGCTTCCATTGTTTCGAGTAAAGACTCATTTTGGAAGCTGAAAGAAGTGGAATTGTTGTGGATGTAACATTTAAATTCCTGCTGTTAAAATTTCAAATATAGGTCAGTGTTCAGTGAATGCCTGTGCTCCAAACAATAGTTAATTATTCTCTCTCATTCATCCATTCATTGATTGCAGTCTGGAGACCGACATAAGTGAGGGGCAGAAATTTCTCTGGTGACACTGAGGTTATATGGTATGTATCCAAACTCAGCAACCTGGACATTCATTAGAGTTAACCTATCGAGCTCTTTTTCTGCTCCATAGTTTTATTTTTTGAGCTATACTAGAGTGGCTTTGCATGACTCACAGTTCAAAGTAATCCTTATTTGTCTTACACCATGCTTTTGTGCAGAATCGCAGTTTATCCTGTCTGAAATAAGTCAGTCTAGCCTCTCTTGCTCCGTTACTGTTAAGAGGTTCTGAGTTAAATCAATATTTAGTGTTAAATTTCAGTAGTTCAGAGAAGTTGTTATTAAAACAACTTTTTCAGCTGAGGACAGGTTTGGCTCTTCTTTTTCTATTTATTTTTTTATGACATGACCACATAGTGACAGCCATACTTTCTCTTGAGTAGATTTCCACAGCTGAATCCACTGAATGTCACCACCTCACCGAGTAGAGTTCAGACCCCGTCTCTACTCCCCCAGTCTAATTACACTGAGCAGACATACATCAAAATAGTCAGTGACCTTATGACAGCCTCGTGGTCAGATTCATGGGTTCTCCTGCAGTAAACCAGGAAGCTCATCATTACTGTGCTCAGGTGTGACAGTATGGTAAAACCACATGCTTTCAGTTACTGGACTTATTTTCCTGGATATGTAGGTTTGGGGCTTCTGTGAGTTGTTTTGCCAGAAAAATGGAAAATAGATGCAGCGATTTATTGAAATGTCGGTTGGGGTCTACGCTCTGGTGAGGTCGATCCATGACTGATGATGTTCTGTTGTGTGCTTTCTTATTCGGGTGCTTCTAATAAATTGGCAGTTTGTTTGGGATCATTGAAGATGCTTTCACAACAGTATTGCATGGTGGATGAAAATTTGGCTGTAGTATCTGACAGATACGCCAAGATTACGACTGATAGGTCTTTGGGAATCACCTTATTGGTGCAGAAATACTATTTTATTCCTGTCAAACGATGTCATCTTTGGCATGTTTCATGTTTATTCAACTTGCTGCTAGTAACAACATGCTATTTAAAATTGGTTCTTTGCAAAGCTGTGTTATGTGCAGACACATGACTGGTTAATCCCACAGGTTATATATCGTTTTATGATTGAATGATTCATAGGTTAGTATCAAGCAGCTTATTAAACAAGAAAAGCTAAATAAAAAAGTGAAATAAAAAAGTACTGCACCTTTGTAAAAGCCTACACACTAAATCTAAACCCCTTATATTTGAATAGTGAAAAAGTGGTGGTATAAGGGTAGTATATGATTAAAAGTATGAATAAAATAGAAAATTAGAATGGTGATAGTGACATTAATATTAAAAAAAGATCATATAGAATACAAAGCTTATCCTGTGTTAGTCATTCAATAAACACAAGCCACACCAGAATCTCATTTCCTGTTTACCATAATTTTATTTGTTAGTGTCCAATACAAGCAAGACAATAAAAATGTAACCATAGCAACAACAAAGTTATCAAATCCCTCCGTCTCCTGATTTAATTTTCATATTTATTCAGTGTACAAATCACTGCTGTCACAGAGGCTGTGCACAGGGCCTACGTGCGCGCAAGCGTAAACCACAGGTGAGAGTAACCTGCAGCCACAACCTGCTCCTGCAGTGTCAGCCCTTTCAGAACTACTGATTTTTCACAACCTGACAAGAATTCATCCCACATTATCATTTGCACAGAAAGCTCGCAAGCACACATAAATGCACAACCACACTGTTCATTGAAATTTAATTAACTTCCTTTTTTCTTTTTTTAAAGCAGAGCAAACAGTGTCCTTCCCTGAATCGACCCTCATTCAGACTGAGGGAACCCTGCACTGATGCCACTGACATCATCGCCTACTTTATAGTGCTGACATCACTGTGGCATTAAAACATAAGACACAAGAAATGTATTAATTATTATTCATGCAGAGTGCCCTTTTTACACAACAAAACTCTGCAGTCAAGTCAACTTTCTTGAGACGTAGCCACAGTTTGCTTCCTTTTCTAGAGCTGGCCCCCATGTTTCCAGAGGAACTTTGCATCTAGTGCCGGGCCTCATCTCTGACCACACAGTCCTGTAAATCATTGCTTAGCTGATGAAGGGTGTAATGCAAACAAATGCAAGACAAACAGAAACCCCACATGCATCGTGTCATCTTTAAAGGGTTGTCAGCGGACAAAAGCTGTGGTTTTTCCAGATAAAATGATGAATTGAAAGATACCTAATGAGATTATTTATCAAATGAAACTTTATTTAAAGTGAACAATGAATCATATAAGCTGTTGGTGGTCTCTCAACAAGGCCAGGCATTTTTCTGCATATTAAGTAGATAGACTCCCTCTTATATTACATGATTTAGCCATTCCCATTCCCTGCATCAGTTCTATGGCAGTGTCACTTGATGTCCATCAAGTTCTTACTCTTCTCAAGGATGTCGAACCACATCTGATCGGGTTAGTGCTGTTTCCTCCTGAATGAGCATCCTAAAGAAAGAGGCGAGAGAATGTGGCTCAGACACTGATAGAAATCAACAAGACAGCTTTATTATAAAACACTTAGAGAAGTCTTGGTTATATTATAACCTTATAATCCTCCATAAATATCGACAGCCTATAAAAACGGCCAATCTTGCAAAAGCCAATCAGTGCAGCAAGGTGTATCAACTGACTCCCTAACAAGAAGACATTCACCTAACAGTGAAGCTCATGCTACCATCTGCCTTCACAAAGGCTGAATCACCACCACACTCGTGGTTTTATTGCTCAGAGTTCCTGCTAAGAAGCTCCTGTTACCACAGCAGCAGAGGGTGGGGTGGCTGTGACGATGAGAATATCAGTAAAATTGAACCTTGAACCCTGAGGACATGAAACGCTACACATATAAAGGCTAATTTACATACAGGTGACAGGTTGTTAAACGGACCAACAGAAACTGATTTTTCCTCATCGGGCGGGTGTTGGGCTGAGCGGTGCAATCAGCTGATGCGATCAGCGCTATTTTATGCAATAAAATAATCTCCCTCTTCCCAAGCACATCCAGGCCACTACATACACACAACAAATATAACTTTCTTAGCAAAGCACGACCAGGAATCCCATCACCACGTCTGCAGGGAAAATAGGTCAATGTGTGCAAAAGGAAGAAAAAAAAAAAGTAGTCGAGGCTCAGAGGAAGAGATGCCATACTTTTTGGAGATCTTTTGTATTTTCCTCACGTCATCTCACTGACTGGATTACTTCAGTTTAGAAGTGAGGAAATGTAAGTGAAGGAAACTGTAAGGTGGAGATTTTTTCCCTGCGTACATGCTGATGAATGTTGGGATTTCCAGTTGCATTTGTTAAGAAATAGTTATGTTTTTGGTGTGACGCACATGTAGTGACTTGTTATATTATAAACTGCTTGGCTGTGTTGGGAAAAGAAAATATTTTATTGCACAAAAAAAGTGCTGATCGCATCATGCGAACATCTGCTTTGCTTGACTGCACAGCTCGGTACACCTGGCCTGATGAGGAAAAGCTGGAAATGCTGAACTCCAGCTTGTCGGTCTGGTGACTCATACAGGCTCTCCTCCAAACGCTCCTCATTTATACAGTGCTTTACAAACCCAAATATTAAAGGTAACAGCTGGATTTTCCCCATTTCATTTCATGTCCTCTTTAAAGGAGACCTATCACCTTAAATCTATACTGGGCCTACCTGCTAATCTGAAAAAAATAAATAAAATAAAATGTGTGTAAATGAAACGTTGTGCTTGCAGCCGATTGTGTAGGAATGGATCAGTGACGATGAATTCCTCTCACAACCACAAGAGTTACTGTATGCCTTAGTTGACACCCTGTTCATGAAGAAAACAATGAAAGGGCAACACAAAGGCAAATGTGAAAGAGTAACTGAGCGTGTGTACAGTCAAGTTCGACCACTCATCTCCGGCCACAAAATCTGGGGACTTGGGGAAAAGCTTCTGCATTGGGTCATTAAAATATAATTCAGTTTTATTTACGTGGTGCCAATCCAGAGCAACCGTCACCCCAGAGGGGAGACAAATCTAGATTACATCAGGAAGAACACCACCCAACACAACTCTGCCGAAACAAACATGGGGGCAGCTAAAAGTAGCTTCCGTCTAAATTTGCATCAAATGCAAAAAATATTAGATTTAGACAAAAACTCCCGAAAATGTTTTTAAAAACAAGCTTTTAAAAGTTGTTTCCCCTCTCTATCTTTGCCATTAGAGAATCCTCCAAAAGAATCCCAAATTTAAATCTTTAAGCACCACCCGCCTCTCGCCATTTGTGTAGTTCTACACATATAGTTGAGATTTCTGGTTTCCCTGTACCTTCTGTCAGGCGAGCTTTCCCTCCTGTCGGCTGGCACAGGACCGTGGAGCAGCCGACACACAGAACTACAGTCTGAGCATGACTGAAGACTGTGGTGATCTTGTAGCACCCTGCAAACAGCACACAAACCAGTTAAACAACAACAACAAGATGATGTCAGGAGTACTCCTGATGACTGGTGTGTCGTTGCAGCCGTTTGAGTAGAAGAGTCACTTGAAGCTCATGTCACAAACGGCCACAACCGTCACTGTATGCCTTACTTGACACCCCAATCACTAACGAAGCAATGAAAGGGCAACACATAAAGGCAAATGCAGCACAGGAGTGGAAGAAGGGCTCAAAGGTTTTCCAAAACATTAAATTACCCAAGTAAATACTTCTCCTGCACCATGACTTACAAATGGGAAATACACCACTTTGATTTAAAACTGTAATTAGCTGCAGAGCTCAAGCAAATGTGCTTATTGTTAGTGGACATGTTTCCATTTAAATCTTAAGTACTACTCATAAGTAAACTGACCTGGACACTTGACATCCATAAAATAGGAGTTAGGACTCTGAACAAGACGCTTTTTCTTGTGTCGTCTCTTTTCCTGCTCGGGGGTTGGGTGCAAAAGATCCTTTGCGAGCTGGGGGAGGAAAGCAACATATATATATATATTTTTTTTTTTTTTAAACACGAGCTTTGAAAATAAATAAATAAATTATTAATAAAAAAAATTAACCGGAAGGTGCTTTAACGTGTAATTAAACTGCTGCGGTTGTAGGCCTCAGTTACAGCGAGGCAAAGGTCGAGACCTCGATACACTTCTCGGATAAGGAAACTGTTAAGTGTTAAAATGAAATTATCGGAATAATCTTGAAGCAATCGCAGCGATGCCGTTAAAAAAAAGAAATCAGATGAAACATCGTTAAGAGTTTAATTAACCCCCAAAACACCCAACATATGTCACAGGTAAACAGACGAGCACGACACCCAGTTATCAGAGTGCTGACTAACATTAATGCGCGACATTAACCAGCTTCTTCCCCAATAAAGGCATTAAATACACTCAATGCTGAGACTTAAAGCTATACTGTGTGCTGTCAGCGAGCCTCGTGGGTTGCTCGTTGAGCACGTGTTTCGCCATATTGCGCTCGTTCACATCTTTACGTTTACATTAAAGGAAAAAAAACTGCTGACGGATTTTTTTAAACGCACTTTTTAAGCTGTAAAATATTTTAACCGCGTTATAAAAGCACACTTTATCGACTGAGGCAAGTTAGTAGGTACAAAGACGCTTTTGTTACTTACAGGCATGTCTGCGTGTTTGGACTCTCACCGGAAAAAGACTCGCTGTCCATGTACCGGAAACTGCTGACTGACTGGGAGGAAGACCTGGAGGAAGAAAAAATAAAATTACTCGTCGGTGTTTACGTGAAATTATTCGTTAAATAACGTCAAATGAATGCTTGAAAATAACTTAATCGTGTAAATACACCGTGAATACAATTTTTATGTTTTTCTGTCGCATTTGATTAAATCTTCTAACTGTATAGCAATTTCCTGACAAAGCAGACGATTATCCTGTAATTTAAATACTTTTTTCAACAATTAGAATTGTTAAAAAAAAAAGTAGGTCAGACAACTCATCATCTACACATGAAACACTCGAGCTTAAATCCTTACGTGTGTCCGTCTGAATATGCTCAAGTTAACAATTTTTGTTATAAGTCAGGGGAGCAAGGACTGGGCAATCAAATGCCCCAAATCGACCATCTGCACGATTTTTCAAAGTGTCGTTATAAAGAAGTCTTTAAAAACATGTTTGTTAGGGTTTTTTTACTCAGTAAAATAAATTCAATGTAATGATGTCAGCATCCACTAGGAGTGGAAAATAAAGGACCGTAAAAATATAATTTATTATGTTCCAAAATATCTTGATGCATTCTCATTCTCGTGTTCCAAAATACTTTACATGTAAAAAGTGTGCATCTGTGAACCCGCTGTAATCTGCAGGGTAGATGGTAACACACAAACAGAGATATTAGATAAATAAATCTAAGTTGGCTTTAGTGGTCCGGCCTGTATGTGGCCCATGAACTAAAATGACCTCCGGTCTAGAGACATAAACACCCGAGAAAGTCAGAGGGTAACTGTTGTTACCTGCAGGTGACACCTGGGGAAAGTTACAGTGTGCTTCTCTTCCTGCGGGTGGTGCAGGTTAGACTGGAGGTACAAAAGCACTGAGCAGAATTAAGAAAGTGTCATTTTACATATATTCTTCTGTCGAGGCCAACTTTCATGCTTGGTGGTCACATTTTAAACGATGATTCTGATATCCAACAGTCTCTTTCTTGCAGGGATGTAGAACATTAGTTGTTATTTGATTACGCTTCATAAACAATGTTAGCTTTGTATTGCTTTGTCTTATTAAGGGTACAAAGTATTCACTTAAAACGTACTCCAAGTAAAGGCCCTGCATCATGTTACTTAAGTAAAGGTTTAAGTAAAAGTACTCTTCAGTGAGGGAGAATTACATGAATGCAGAAGGACTTTAAGTAGCATTTTACTGTCTTTGAATATTTTTTACTTCAACCTCAATTCCTGATTATTTCCTTTAATAATCAAATGACTGAGAAGGAATCAAAGTTGAGCAATGCTGTTAGAGTTATCCAAGAGCATTTCTCAACAAGAAAACCCCATGATTATAGATTATAGATTACATTTTTTTAATGTAACAAATGTCATATTTTAGAAGCTGGGAGCATAAAAAGTACTTGAAATTAATATCCAAACAACGTTTTAGGCAGTCAGCTCATGAATGTACTGACAGTGATTTGAAACAAATATTTTCAAAAACACTTTGTGTTTGTTTGCAAAACAAACAAATAAAAAAAACTATATAGTACTATATAAAAGGTTTTACAGTATTTTTTTGTATTTAGTTGATCAGGTGTTCATAAGGATACAGTGTAGCTATACCATTTATGTGAGCTGTGCATTTCTAACCTTACATCATTTATCTACAGATACAAACGCTGAATAGGCCTACGACCTTTCACTGGTTTGATGTTTTTACAGGAACGACTTTTTATTAATATCATTTTTATTTCATGGAGGATGTAGGGAAAGAGCACATGTTGTTTAAACCAACTTTTCACTTGTATCAGTCACACGTGTTTACTGATCAAATGGTGCCACCTAGTGTCCGTGCTGAGTGAGTGCCTGCGAACTGTGAACCGTTCACTCCCATAAAGCTCTCCCACACGTAGCTGATGTGGGATTGGGGCCGACAGCAAGTTCCGTTTTCTTTTTTTTTTAAAGTGGTATTTCTGCAGACTGGATAAACTTGTTTCCACCCCGATATGCTTGTAAACGGGATAATAACGACTCTCTGATGGCAGCGGAATGAAACTTTAATACATGAGGGCAGATCTGTACAACTTTATCCTGCGCAGTCCAAACACAACACGGAGGAGGATCGGAATTTACCGGTGACAAGTCTGAGAGTGAAAAGAGGAAAAAGAAGAGGATCCACTCGCAGGAGATTGCTTATTTAAGTCACAAGGAAAAGAAATCGAGATTTAACGCGTTTGGTGGTGGATGAGAAGATCTCCGGTGAAGAGACAGAGCAAACTTTCCCCGCTCCTGCTTTGACTTCTGCTTGAAGAACAACTCCGACCATGGCGAAAAAGTATGATTTCCTTTTCAAACTGTTACTCATCGGGGACAGCGGAGTGGGAAAAACGTGTCTGATCATTCGTTTTGCTGAGGACAATTTCAACTCTACGTACATTTCCACCATCGGTACGTTTAATGTTTGAATTACAGTCTGCGACATTTCTGCTTCAGCTTATGATTGGCTTCTTTGAAACTTGGGATATAGCAAGACAAATGTTTGCTGACATTTCAAGCTCCGTTCTGCCTCTGTTTACTGTAAGAGCTGGTTTCCCGGACTGCTTTCATGTCCCAACTAGTCTGCGCTCTCTTATTTTCTTTTTCTTTATTTAGTCTCTCTCTCCTTTTTTTTTCTTTTTCCCCTGCTGAATGTGTGTGCTCTCTCTTCCCTGACCCTCTCCCCCATCTCTCCCTCAGATCTCATTCCTCTCATTTGGCTCACAGAGGGTCCACCCACCCTCATTCCTATCTCTTTTACCATCTCTACGTTCCCCGAAGAATGGCTGGCTTTCTGGCATGCACAGTTTTGCACAGTCAACCCCCTCTTCTGCCCCGCACTGTCTATGTGTCTGTCAGCTTGTCCATCCAGCAGAAAAACACAAAAACACAGCAGTCTGTAGCAGTTTGCAGGTCTGTATGTCTGATCTTTATGTCTGCTTGTGGATGGTAACACCCTGGGGGGGTAGGTGGATGTATGTTCAGTGTCGCCACCTTAGTGAGGGTGACTCATATCACCCTGTGTGAGTTTTTGTCTACAATAGGGGTATTTAATGCAGTCTTTGCCCCCCCCCCCCCCCCCCCCCCCTGTTGTCTCCCAGGAATCGACTTTAAAGTAAAAACCATTGAAGTGGATGGAAAGAAAGTGAAACTGCAAGTCTGGTAAGAAGTGGCATGTGTTTGTTTGTCTGCAAACAGTTTGTGATATGGTGAGGCAGATAAACCCTGATTTGTTGAGTTATCTTTCTCTGCCCTCTGACTGCCTCCGGCTCGTTTTCCTGAGAGGAAGGAGGAACCTCCCTCTTCTTGTCCAAATCAGGATTTTATGACAGGGTTCATGTCCAAGTCCATCACACATGGCCACCACAGAGAGCTACTCCATGTCATTTAAGGGTGCTGCTAGAGAAGATATAGCAGCGTCAAATACCAGCACAGACAAAAACACGTTTATTTTTTGTTGGGTTTTTTTTGGTCAGATTTGGCCTGTTTTGATTCCTTCTTCCACATCAATATAAAGGAAGTATTTGAAATACAAACGTAAATGTGTTTAATCTTGCTATAAATTCCTCTTAATGCATGCAGGTAATCTGTCTATAATTACAGCAAAGAAACGTGTGGATTTTTACAAAATAGTTTCTCAAAAATGATTTTTTCCCCCTCATTTTAGAGCCTAAACTCTCCTTTTCAGCAGCACCTACAGACACCAATCATTGCTGAGCGATTCTCTCTATTCTGCTGTTTTTCTTCTTTTTTAAAGAGAGGTTTGCTCATATATAATTCAGAACCAAATTTCTAGAAGTTTTTTTCTGAATACATGGTGAAAATAAACCTTTTATGACTGTTGACAGATCTTTCTGATTTATGGAGTACAGAAAATGAGAGATCCAAAATCCCCTCTATAAAAACCGTCGGCTCTGGGATGCCAGCAAAACACAAACAAGAACTTTGATCCTGGCTTCATCGAATGTTTACATTTCTCACCTGTAAAAGTTTCAAAAAAGTTTAAATTTATACATTTTGATATTAACACATAGTTTCAGAAAACCTGTGATGCAAAAAAAAAATATTCTTAGTGGAAGTATTTTAGTGGGAAAGTATCTGTTAGTGCAAACTTACCCTGTAGCTTGTAGCCTGTAGTGTCTCACCTCAAATGAATCTTTCTGCATTCTGCTATACTCCAGGTTTTTTTTCATATGATAGAAGAATTTTAAAGACCTTGCAGCATCTTTTTGATTCTAAGTGTGTGCTTTTTGTAGGGACACAGCAGGGCAGGAGAGATTCAAGACCATTACAACAGCCTACTACAGAGGAGCCATGGTGAGCGCAGTATGCCTCCAGGACAATCAGGCCTGGATAATCAGGCTGACATCACTGCCTCTTTGTGCTCAGTCTGCACCTTTGACTGACTCCGTAAATGCTCTCTCTCCTGTCTGTTCTCTGTTCATCAGGGCATCATCCTGGTGTACGACATCACTGACGAGAAGTCCTTTGAAAACATTCAGAACTGGATGAAGAGCATCAGAGAAGTAAGCCGATTTTCTATTAGCCGTGTCAAAGATAACTAGGAAAGACCGAGACCGCAAAGCTAATGAGTTTATCTGGTCCGTTCATTTAAACCAAAGAAGCAAAATTCCTGTATCTTCTACTGAGGAAACATTCATCTCTACACCATTATGTATGTGGATTGTCCTCAGGATAACCTTTCTTGTTCATAAACCAGCATAAAACTATCCAGCATGGCCTCTTGTGCTCACCTTGTTAATGATGTTTTTCAACCAAAGTAAAACTTTTAGTTGATTAAGGTCTCACCTGTCGGCTAGGTGTCACGCTGTGTGGGAGACCTCAGATAAATGTACAACTTTCTAAAGAGCTGGCTAGCAGCTAGGAGCTAAGCTAACAAGGGCATAACATGAAAGGAAAGTTACCGCTGTTGTCTCACAGCAAGAAGGTGCTTTGAACCTCCTGGTCGACTGGGACCTTTCTGTGTGGAGTTTACATGTTCTCCCTGTGGCTCCAGCTTTCTCCCACAGTCCACAGATTTCTGGTCCTTTGAAATAAGGTTGACCGATGGTTGTTAATTGGACATAGGTGTAGATTTGACCAAGCATGTGTATATGTGTTTTTGTTAGCCTCGTGCTGGACCTCTGCCCACCCAGTGGCAGCTGGGGGTAGGCATCGCAACCGGGAACTCTCAGTTGGATTTTTAATGTTGCTCAGATATTCAAGAAAAACTAAAGATAATGAAGGAAGCAACATTATTAAAACTGAACTAAAACTAGATGTTAAAAAAAATCAGCTAACTAAAATAAAATAAAAACTAGACTTTTGAAACAAGCTAAAGCTAACAAATGATTTTGTGAACTTGAGTGTTTGTTACTTTGATTAAAAAAAGATATAAAAACTTGCCTTGAGAGGCTTTGATAGATGTGTTTATTGACACTGGCATATGCCCTCCACACACAGGAATAATAACAAAGACTAAAAGTAAAACTGAAATTAATAGAAACTTTTCCATAAATAAAAAATGAACTGAAATGGGCAAACCGACTGAAACTAAACTGATTTAGAAGCAAAAACTCGAAATGAAATAAAAATAAAAACTAATGAGACTAATTACAAAACTATAAGAAACTTTTTCAATAAGTGAATGCAGCCCATTTTAATATTCCAATTAAACAGAAAATATGCAAACACGTGGGGTTCAATATCTTTACATCAAGTAAAATTAAGAACATATTATAGTTATAAATGCATAACCAGTGTCATTGTTTACAGATATACATGGCACTTGCTTACCCTTTTCATTTTCTTTTTGTTTGTTTTTTTACCCACTTTCATGTAAGCATGACAGCTGAGCTGAACTGAAAATTGCTTTTATAGCTGTTTTCAGTCTGTTTACAGCTGTTAAACATATGAATGATTCAGTCACATTTTCATAAAGCAACTTTTATGATTTCATGTATTTGTGGCCCGCAAGTTGTCAGCAACTCTGAGAGATTTATTTTGCTTGTTTTGCCTGTAAACAAACTGTAGACGGCAGCACTGACGAACTGCGGAAAGATGGCACTGGAGCATTTCAGGGAAATGGTCTTGGTTTAAAGGGAGAAACCGCTCTGCTGACAAACAGCTGCTGTTAGTGTCTCTGTTGAGGTTTTTGCTCTCTGTGCTCTCTTTCACGTTGCTGAAGTCATTTTGATCAGTTAATCACATTCCCTCTTTCCCAGAATGCATCAGCTGGGGTCAGTCGGATGTTACTAGGTAATAAGTGTGACATTGAGACAAAGCGGAAAGTTTCCAAGGAGACAGGAGAAAAGGTAAGATGTCGCTTGCGTTTTTTTTTTTACTTGTAATGAAACAGCAGAGGTGTAGGTTTACTTTGATGGTAGTTAAAGTAGTAAAGATCATCCAGGGTAAGATACACATGAGTAGATGGATTCAAAATTAATCATTTGTGGGGCTACTTTGCAAAGATTTCATTTTGAGAAAGATTATTGCATGGATTCCTCCCTGTTAAACTTTGTTAAACAGGAATGCTTGGGAAATGGTCAAAGTTGCTAAATTTACTCGAGATAAAACCCAGAAGTGATTATTACCCATATCCTGTCCTCCTGTAACCATCTCTGTTCCTAATGTTAACAGCTGGCCAAAGATCACGGCATCAGGTTCTTTGAGACCAGTGCGAAGTCCAGCATTAATGTCGAGGAGGTGAGCAGTTTCTCCATACGTTGAGCTTGTTTTATTATAGCTCTTTTGTTAATGTTTGTTATGTGTTAATATGCAAAAGACCTATATTTTCTCTCTTTCTGTGTTTCAATCTATCTGTCCTGCAGTCTTTTCTGGCTTTGGCACGAGACATACTACAACAATCCAGCAAGAAGCCAGTAAGTCACAACACAAGATCAGGAATGCAGCGCTATAAAAAGTAATTTTGCATGCTCTACATACTGTATGACGGTAACGTAATTTTTTTTGTCTGTTTGTTTGTCAGGGCCCCGGTCAACAGGTGAAAATCACCAGCAGCACAGAGAAAAAATCCTCCAAGTGCGTTCTTCTCTAGACATGATTTCACTAGTGTATGGAAGAAAGAACATAGAAACTTAGGAGCGCCTGTGTTGACAAGGAAAAATGTGGCAGGGTTTGCAAATATCAACAACAGAGAGGTGCTAAAGCTCTGTTAAACTACACTATACTCCCTTTATAAGTTCTTCCACAAGAATTCTGCTGTCTCCAAAATAATATATGGATAAAGCAGCCCCAGTTTTTCAGACTGAACATATCCTTTATGTGACATCTACTGCGATAGAGATGATTCCACAAAAAGTTGGAGTCTGACTCCGAGACCGAAAAAAAAAAAAAAAAAAAAATATGGTCCCCACCATGGCACACATTGCTGTCACTGAACCGTATATCTTTCTCGCTTATGTTATCGTTTCTACAATAGCACATCAGCACTTAAAAGAACTGCAGCTGTCTCTTAATGCTACCATTTCATTCATTTCTAATGTGTGAGCATGTGCAGGACTAGCTTTATGGAGCTCAGTTGGCTGTAAAACACTAATGTGGTCTGTTTTGATTCACATGATGGACACAGGGCTTTATTTAGAGTTCAAGTGGTCAGAAGCATCTGAGAAATTGAGGTTTAAATACTATAGGGGAATTCAAATTTATTAAAGAGGACCTATTATGCTAATTTCCAAATTCATATTTTTTAGTCTTGGTCTCTGCTAAAGTAGCTTTACATGATTCACACCTTTTTTTTTAATGTGTGACCTTTGTGCAGAACTTCCCTTAAAGCCACATTAGCTGCCCACTGCAAACAAAAGACTTGAACCGCAGGTTGGTGGGGCTACTGTGCTTACAGAGATATCTGTGTGTCCAAGTCAACCACATAAGGAATATGTGGTCTCTGACATGTATAAAACTGAGTTTTTGGCTCACATGAATTGCTTGCATAAACAGTGACCTCATTATTATAAGTTTTGGCATTAGCACAGTGACATATGCATAACAAAAAGGAAAAGCATGATAGGTCTGCTTTAAGTTACAAATGATAAAATGACCAGAATTGTTAGAGCGAAGGTAAAAACATGATGTACACAATAATGATGAAACAAGTTCTGTGTAAAACAACGCCTTGTTTTAATAGATGAATGGATTGAGAATGTGGATATAGATATTAGATATGGACAGTGATAAGTGCAATATGAGAAGATGAGTGGAGAGATGGGAAAAAAAAGATGGATTAAGCAAGTGAATGGGCAGGATGTAAAAGCCTAGGAAGCAGCAGCGTGTTCATGTGTCCCTCATAGCGAATTGATTTAGTGGGTCTTGCCTTTTATCTGAAGTGCCTGGGAAAGCTCTTACTAAACGCTACCACATATTAGCGACATCTGACATGGCAACCTCTCTGTTCAGGCAGTTTGATGATCGTTCAAAATAACTGATTGCAGGTCTTCATCTGATTCTGACAGATCTTTTTTTTTCTCTGCACACATGCTCTAAATTTCTGTTTTCTTTTGTAATTTCCTCCACATTGTTAGTTTTCTTACACCTGCCAGATTGTATGCAAGACCTGACGCTTGATGAATAAAATTGCAAAACTATAAATATATTGTTTGTCGTATTTTTTTTAAGTTCCTGTTGGCACAGTGACACAATAGTTTTTCCTTCCTGGTTTAGCATTGTCATAAATGTTATTCTCTGTATTCACATTTGCCTTAAGGGGCTTTGCAGTTTGTACAGCATCCAACATCCTCTATCGATTCTCAATCTTGATAAGGGAAAAGCTCCCCTCAGAATCCATTTAAAGGGAAAAAATGAAGGAAACCTCAGGAACAGTGATCCCAGGTATGTGAAATAGTGAAATGTCAGCTGCACAATTTCAATACTGAAAATCATAATGTTATCATTTATGAAAAATATGGATACAGTGTTGTATTGTGACAAACTTAGCTAGGCAGAAAATCTTTTTTTCTTTAATTAAATACCTTAAATGACATCAATTGAGCGATGTTAAACTCTGTGTCCTAGTCCATAGACTTTATAGAAAAGAGGGACATAGGTTATAAAACTGTGTTGTTGGGGTTTTTTGTTTTGTTTTGAAAATTCTTCAGTGTGAAAGCAATTTCATGATATTCAACAAGTAAGTGGTGGCTTTAATTTTTCAAAAGCACATTTTAAAGCATTCTTTAAAATTGGGGGACTTAATTAATTAATTAATTCCCCCAATTTTAAAGAATGCTTTAAAATGTGCTTAATTAATTAATTAATTAATTTACTTTAGGGGGGGGGGGGGGGGCTGTCTGACATACCTGAGTGGGGGGCTTTTATTTTGGAAATTTCAAATGCATTTAAGCCGTAGTGAGTATAAAAGATGCACATAGCTACCATAACATCACCCACTGGTTTGTGAAGCCTTGAGATTTGCTATCACCATCTTGGTTTCCAAAAGAAAAAGAAAAATGATGCGATGTGATGACTGACTGTGTTCATTGGCTAAGGACTTGAGATTAAGAAATGGTTTGCCAATGAGCTGTGGTTTCACACCACATATTTATTTTGAGACATAATATGACAAAGATTTACAAAGTACACTCATTAAAAATTATTATTATTCAATACGACCCCACATGAGTGGCCAAGCCTTTAAACTCAGCAGGAAACTGTTGACAGAGTTCAAGTTAGAAAGCAGTTTTGTGACTTCTATAGAACTGGAAGTGTTTTTGAAAGTTATCACCTTCTCAGAGTATTCAACACTTCCACGTTGGCTTTGTTTTTCCGACCTGGAAGATATATCCATCTTTTATTTTGTCTGTGGTTAACCATACTGGACATTCCACACACACAAAAATTAGGGCTTTTACTGTGAAAATCTATCATCCAAGTATAATGGTAACATCCTGTAAGTCCCGTAGTATTTATTTTGAGAATCTGACACCGAGATCTGTTAGTTGGTCACTATGAGGGTCTTTGAACGAACAAGAAACATTACATATGATAGACCATTGACTGTAGAAAACATGGACGACGCGACCCCGCCTCCTACCATTGTGCAAAAATGAAGCCAAAATATCCCGCTTGTGGAGGCTGCCATCTTGCAAATTTGGAGCCAGAGTCTGCGCAGTAGTGACTTGAGGTGGAGCGACTGTGTAACGCTCCCGCCCACACACCCGCTGGACGTGACCGCAAACACGCCCCCTACACTTTTTACGTAGCCCGGCTGCTCGAGTTTTTTTGCTGGTTTACCGCGACTGACAACTCGTTTAATTAAGGTAAATACAACCATGTCACTGTTATTAAAAAAAGACACACAGCTTATCATCTTATAGTTCTAAAATCACTCTGTTGTTAATTCGTTAGTTAGATTAGCCGCTAGCATACGCACTGTGTTGGAGGCTTGTTGCTAGCTAGTTAGCGATGCTACACACCTGCTACTTCAGTCTTCAACTCTTATGTTTTTTTTTATCCATTTTTAGACAGCGATGAGATCAGCTGCACACTCTACAGAGGCCCAGAGTTAATATCAAAAATATAATGCTGTCCATTGAGATTTTAACATAAGACTGTGAGTGTAATGGATCTAAAACTGTTTAAATCTTCAGAGCCTGGTAACATGGAGACTTTAAAAACATCAGCAGAACGTTTCAGTACTGTAGTCTAATTTGTTCTTTTCATTTAATAATAGAGTCCATATTATATCAACAACTACATTCACCCTGGGGAGAAACTAGTGAGGGAGACCATCAGGACCAAGCTGGGTTTCCTGGGTCCAGAGGTTTGGAGAAACTTCCCTTTCTTTCATCACAGCTGTCCTGACCCGCTGTAAGAGGCATCATTTAAGAAACACCAGGAAGACTGAAGCTCATGGCATTGATCAAGCAGGACTCATGATCTTCACCAGCAGCTCCCTCACAGGGAAATCTTCAGCACTCCACCGTAGGCCCGCCCTAGGAGATGGATAAACCCAGCATTTCATCAACACTGTGATGAGACCTTTGGTTTGTGTAATGTTATAAATACTCGGATACTCCCCAGAGGCTCCGGACTTTTACATAAAGATATTATATGCAGTCCTGTAGAAAGTTATATATTTAAAAATATGTGATCCTCTCTGGTTACTCTGGTATGAATAACTCTGAATCACTTTATGGTAAATAACACACTGTGTAAAAAAAACTGTGAAAAAATTCCAGATGACAAGTTTGTAGTTCAACATACAAGTGACGACCTTTGACCTTCATCAGGTTTTATTTAATTGTGTTAGAGAAAATCTCATATGCTCTTCGTGCAGCTGAGTACATCAAATGTTTAAAACGGAAGCTGTGCAGGTCTGAGATCAGCAGCTTTGTGAAACACAAAACTGAGGTCCTGTTAATGCTGATATATAGTGACACAGTTACATGAGTGATTAATCCTTTTGTTTTTTTGTCTTTAACTTTATCAATAAAACAACTGCAGCTTTCACTACAGCACGTGTGGTACTTTAACCTTTGTACTGTTTTCATCAGTTCATTTTGCAGTTAACATGTGAACATGTTGGATGATCTGTCTGCTGTCACTGGGTGGTGCGGAGGTCTGAATCTGAGGGCAGCTCCTGTAATCACAAAGAGAACAGAACCATGAAACTCAAATATAAATTTTATCCCTCAAAATTGAAATAAAGCTGATTCTTCTGTCCTCACACACTCAGGATCTGAAGTTCTTCTCTTACATTTTTTTCAGTATTACAGTACACTACAGTACTTTAATCCATAGTTCCTGATTAATGAGTTAATGAAGTACAAGCTTTTAGAAAAAATTGTTACTGTCTTTACAGATGTGGCAAGAGACTGAAAACATGCTGTTGTTTGCACATATTTAATATTCAGCTCTGCACAGGAGCTGAAGCAGGGTGCAGCCAGTTGCTTTTACAGTATAATACTTGTAATAAAAGTACAGTAACAATAATTAGTGACTGAGCAGCCCGGGGCGTTTCTCTTGATTTCTTTAGTAAATTCATTCACCTGCACGGGTTAGCTAAACGAACCCTGACAACCGACTGCTCATTTTAGCTAGCTAGGTCTCAGGAGCTAGCTAAGGACGGTAGTTACGGATTAGCTTACAAACACGTTTAACTTACGGAAAAAGTGCAGCCGGGCCTCGGGTCCTTCTGTCGGGTAGTCCAGTTTACTGAAGAATAGTGATGGGTCGTTCGCGAACGAAATGGCTCTTAGAGCCGACTCTTTGAAGTGAACGACGCGAGCCGGCTCCTTATTGGGAGCCGTGAGGTTTTTTTTGTTTTTTTTTCTTTCTCTCACCCTCTCTCTCGCCCTTTTTTCCGCTAAACTCCGCATGCGCGGCCTGTACTTTGCGCTGGGCAGAGGGGGGAGGGGCGTTAGTTACACTCCCAGTAGCACAGGAACAGAGCCAGAGAGAAAGAGAGCGAGGGACAACAACGTCACATTAGAAAGGTATAGTAATCATCCGCTATTTTCAGTTGCAGATGATAAAGGATTCAGAAATCATGCAGGCCCATATGACAGAGAATGTGCATCTTCTTTTTGTTTTAATATTTAAATTTATATTTAATTGTGTTGTGGTTTGCAGTGTTTTGTGTTGTTTCACGTTAAATTTGTTTAAAAGGAAAAAGCTGAAAATTTAAATAGTTAAAAGTTTAAAATGTAAATAGTTGTTTTTTGTATTATATGATTTATTTATTACATTTTATGTGGAGTGAATAAATAAAGTATATTTATGGTGGACCTTAGAGACAAAGCACGTACAAACTCCAAAACACGTACAAACTCCTAAGCATGTACAAACTCCAAAACGCGTAAAAACTCAGAAGCATGTACAAACTCCAAAACACGTAAAAACTCAGAAGCACGTACAAACTCCAAAACACGTAAAAACTCAGAAGCATGTACAAACTCCAAAACACGTAAAAACTCAGAAGCACGTACAAACTCCAAAACACGTAAAAACTCAGAAGCACGTACAAACTCAGAATCACGTACAAAAGACAACAGAAGTGCTCCAGGTTTCTAGGGCGAAGTGTTGAGCTTTTGTTACCTAGTGGCTACACAAGCCAGGAAGTATCAACAACTGGATTTGGTGTGTGGTAGTAACAGGTAAATGAACTTTTTTTTTAAATTATTTGAATAAATATGAGTGCTTGTCTATAAATACACAAACAATACACACATGCTTTCAATTGTGTAATTTAAGTGATCTGGGTAGCTCTATTTTGGAAGTTCAGTAAAAGCTAGAAATGTGTTTTGGAGTTTGTATATGCTTTAGAGTTTGTACGTGCTTTGTTTCTAGGGGCCATATATAAACATATATAAATAAAACCACTTTTTTTTACATTAGTAATTCCTTTTCTGCATAATTTTATATTATTGTTAATGATTAAATAATTAAAGCAACAAAACAACCTGAAGAGCCGGTTCGGAGCCGAAAGAGCCGGCTCTTTTTAGTGAGCCGAGCCGAAAGAGCCGGATCTCTAAAAAGAGCCGGAAATCCCATCACTACTGAAGAACACCTCAGGCTGTCAGGTTAAAACACTCGGTCGTGTTTTCGTAGCGTAAACGCAGGCCCCCCTCTCAGAGCCTACGCTCTATCTGCTATTCCCGAACAGAGATACGCAAGTTTCTCCGTGACTGCAGCTGTCAGTCAAAGCTCTTATGATGATGTTTCACCCCAATTTAACATCACCGCGGTAGGAATTAGAATCAAACTTATGGGAAAGGAGACCCCTTGAACATCAATCAGCGTGATGAGAACTATTGAAAGAATCTTTGGAAAAAAATTATCTCAGGAGAATTAATTTATTTTAGTCTGACCCCAGTCCCATCCGCTAACATGGAGGAGGCTGGGTTTATGACCTATACTGCAGCCAGACACCAGGGGGCGATAGAGACGTTTTGGCTTCATTTTTGGGGAGCTGTCGCGTTGTCCATGTTTTCTACAGTCAATGTGATAGACACATCGCTGGTTGTTTTAGACGAGCCACCTACAGGACACACATTCTCACTACAAAGAATCTCTGCTACCGTCTATTTCTCTTTCTTCTTTCTTTCTTTTTTAACTCTCCTGCCAACAGCAACAGCTTCGGGTTTTTGTGTGTTGTTGTTGTTTTAATCGTCGCTGCAGCAGTAAAAGCTGGATCCTGTCGCTAGGCAACCACCCCTCCTTCCCAGCATCAGCACCAGGACTGTGTTAACGCTCTCTGCCGCATCACCGAGTTGGCTGCACGTTCTGCGTGCCTTGTCATTACGTATAGGGCAGGTTGTGGTTTGCAAACACGATCCGTTCCTCTGCCAGAGTCACAGCTCGGCTTGGAAACAGAGGAAGAGATGCGAGGGCAGCAGAGGGGAGGGGCGAGCAAACACGATAATGAAAGATAAACTTAAGTTGCTGTGCTATGAGGGGGCACGGGAAGGCTAAGCGGCTGTATTGGTGTGATGTCTGGTGAAAGGCTGTGAGGTAAACGTCGGGGGTGCATACACACATTCACAAACACACGGGCTGAACGGGATGCCCGCGTGACTGCAGGGAGGAAAGAGGCGGCGGAGGAGGAAGAACAAGAGGAGGAGGAGGGGGGTCTAGGTGCTTGTGTGGACCGCCGCAAAAACCTCCGAGGTGGAGTTAACAAAGATAGATAGTCTGCTGGTAAATATTCCAGCCTGGCTGCTATTTTGGTGCAGTTTGAAAATCGATGGAACATTTATTTCCTCTTCATGCCGGGATAGCTAATTGGTCTTAGGGTGATCTTAGGGTTTTGATCTCCTCGCCGTCTTTTTTTTCTCTTCCGTGACAGGATAAGGAGCTGATAAAAAGGTCGCGGGAGGGGAGCGCACATGTTCAGATGATGTTCCTCAAGACTGGACGCACGGACTGACCCCCACATGCCGCCTCTGCTGGGAGTAAAACTACAAGCGAACAGCTGCTATCTCTGAGATGCTTTAGAATTTGCGGCCTGCTCCGGTCTCCAGTTACCGCAATGCCACGGGCTAGAGGAGGGAGAGAGGGACGAGAGGAGGTGGAGAGGAGGAAGCAGCAAAAAGCAAATGAGTAATAATAGCAATAATGTGAAGATTTAAAAGGAAAACGAATTGCCCAGTTTGCCTGTTAGCGTTTTAATCAAAGAATGGCTGGGCAGCAGAATGGCGTAGACTGTACTATATAAGCTACATTGGCTTCTGAACTGAGTGGGTGAAAGAGACGCTGTGTGGACTTAAAAGTGTAAAAGCTGAAACGTCAGATGAGGTGAGTATGGTGCCTGCGACTGTGTGGTAGCAGCTCATTTTTTTCAACTTTCTGCTGACAAAGTTCTTGGACTCACTGACTGGACTACAGTGCGCACCATGGGACATTGCGCAGAACCTGCTAGTGGAGAATTTGGTGCATAACTGTGACAGAGCAGAGCTCTGAAGCCAGCATTTATGTCTCTCTCTCTCCTACTCTCCTGTGCTTCTGCCCACACAACTTGTTTTATGAACCCGCTGTAAGCGTAAAACCTTCCCCTGCCACCTCCACAAGCCTAACATGCCTTCACCTTCAGACTCTAGCAGCGTGGCTTCAGCCTCTGGGTCCCGGGGTTGGTCAGACAGCCGCAGGGGCATGTCTGGCCGGGGGCCTGGTGGGGCCCGACTGCTCCTTTACCTGGGGCTCTGCCACCTGGGCTTGGGAGCAATGGTCCTGGCCTTCTCTTTCACCAGCATGGCCTTCACCACCACTCCCCGCGTAAGGCAGTCCTGTCCATTCTGGGCTGGTTTCTTTGTAAGTGTAACTCGTACTGAAAACAAACAACAGTATGTTACAGCAGATATACTAAAGGAGGTATTTCATGGTGCACATGCTTTTTGTTTTCAGGTGGTGGCATCAGGGATTGTTGGAATAATCTCATGGAGGAGACCTCTGACGCTGGTGGTATGTGTAGCACATTGCATCAAATCTTTCTGAGAATTTTAAACCTTTCATTCTTTTTGGCATAAAAGTGGGAGTTTAAAATGTGCATTCTTACATAACTGATAATTGAGGGTCTTTGTACTGGGGTGTTTTGTCACTATGTGTTTTAAACAATTCTATATCTGCATGAAAAAAATCTATCATATTTTATATTTTGATTACACTGTGCACATGAAGTAAAACACTTAGCAGGCTTAAGATTTCAGTGCATTCAGGAGAGAATGAACATTGTTCATTGAACATGTTCTTTACTCTGGTTGAAAGCATCTTGAACCATGAGATATCCTGCCGTGGTCTTTGGTTGAATGCCACGCTCTAACTCAAACATCATCTCTGTGTATCTCCACAGGTGTCACTGTTTATGCTGCTGTCTGCAGTGTGTGTGATACTCAGTCTAGCTGGCTCAATGCTGTCCTGTCAGAATGCACAGATGGTCAAGTCCATGCTCACCTGCCAGGTACAGTGAGCAATATTATGCAAGCTTTGTCTTCTACCTTCATGCTTAGATGCCCTTCTAGCCAGATGCATGGAGAACGTGACAGAAATAGCTGCAAATATCCACTTTTGGTCTACCGATTAGTGCTTTACACCAATCCAATGTGTTTAGGTGGAAAATGGTCTGTGTGTGTGCTGTGCACGCACAGACCCCTGCTCCACAGATGAGGAAAAGCTGGTCCTCAACCAGGATAATGGGTGCCACTCAGTCAGAAAACAGCTGAAGGTAGGTAGAATATTTTTTGACCACACTGGAAATCCATTTTCCACATAAAAGATTACACAAACTAAGATTTTGTTTTCTTTTGAATGCATCGTCTCTACAGGACCTTTTGTTCAGTGCGTGTGGTCTCAGCATTCTCTCCACCATCATTTGTACCCTGTCCACCGTGACCTGCAGTATCCACATATTCTCCCTGGACCTCCTGCACCTGGTAGGAACAGATTCAGCACATTTTACATTTAAAATGTGGACCCTGCAAATGTGCTGGACTGCTGCCTTAAGAGATTAGAAAATATATAGTGCTGTGAAGAAGCATTTGCTCCCTTCCTGATTTCTTTTCTTGCATATTTGTCACACTTACCTGTTTCTGATTTTGAAAAATGTTTAAACATTTAGATAAAGATAACTCAAATAAATACAAAATTCAGTTTTTAAATGATTTATTAAGGGAATAAATAATTGCCTCCGAAACCTAATAACTGGTTGTGCCACCATTGGCAGCAAGAACCGCAATCAACCGTTTGTAGTAATAGGCAATGAGTTTTTCAAACTCGCCATCAGACCCAACTGTTCTTTGCAGAAATGTTTTAATTCACCCACACTGGAGGGCACAGCCTGTTTAAGATAATCTCAATTGGATTTAAGTCTGGACTTTGACTAGGCAACTCCAAAACCTTAATTTTGTCATTTTTAGCCATTCAAAGATGGACATTAAGGTGTGTTTTGGATCATTGTGCTCCTGCATAAGCCAAGTGTGACTGAGCTTCAGGGCATGAAATGATGGTTGGACATTGTCCTTCAGGATTTTCTGATAGAGAGCAGAGTTCATGGTTCATTCAGCTAAGGCAAGTCGTCCAAGTACTGCAGCAAATTTTTCACGTAGGGCAGGTAGGTTTGCATATTTTTTTCCCTTAATAACAGAATTCATCCTTTAAAAACTGCATTTTGTATTTACTCAGGTTATCTTTGTCTAATTTTAAAATTTGTTTGCTGATCTGAAACATGTAAGTGTGACAAATATGCCAAAAAATAAGAGATCAGAAAGATAGAAGATACTTTTTCACAACACCGTATCTTTTAAAGATGTACCCAATTTTTTTATTCCTGCCCAGCTGGCCCCACATCGCTCTCGGTCTGTCAACCCAGAATGCACCACTCCTCAGGATGCCTTCCTGACCAACATCATGGACTTTGAGGAGTTTGTTCCACCCATCCCTCCACCCCCCTACTATCCTCCTGAGTACACCTGCAGCTCTGAGACAGATGCTCAGAGGTACTAAACATGCACTTAAAATGCATCAATATCACTTGTGTTCGACATTTAGTAGCCATTCACTTACATGATTGGGCTACATTTTGTAAAACCAAATGATTGATATTTTTGAATCCACATTTAGCATCACCTATAATGGCTCCATGGAGAGCCCCGTTCCCCTCTACCCCACTGACTGCCCTCCTCCTTATGAAGCTGTGATGGGACAGAGAGCTGCCAGCCAGGTAAGTATGTGTGTACTTGTATGTTTTTGTGTGATGGACTTAATGTGAAGCTGATCTTTGTCTTTTGTGACTATCAAGGCCACAGTGTTTGACCCCCACGGCACTGAGCTGTCTGGAGAGAGAGGAACTTCCACCGCCTTCAGTGGAGAAGGTTAGCTAATGGAATATGTTTTACAGAGCCATTTGCATTTGGAATATTAAAAAACAACTATTAGAAAATTATTAGAAAAAGTTACTAAAAATCAACATAATTATCATTTTAAAAACTAGTTCCAAACTTGAAGGGGTACTTCACTCCCAAACCAAATATACAGATTTTTATTTAGCCTTACGTCCCCACATGAAAGATAGGCAAAGAGGGTGGGGGACAGTAACAAGTGGATCCGGGTTGAAATGAAAAGAACGCCAGGCAGAGGTATTTAACACAAAATAAATCTTTATTTATCGCTGCTTTAATGATAAATCAGACAGGCCAACCCAAAGAGATGGTGACCACTTCAACAAAGAAAACAACTATAAGGCTTCAACAGAAAAAGACAGCAACGCTGCTATTAGCAATTACTAGGCAGGCCAAACAAAATAATGGAGGCCACCGACACTTAAGGAAAACCACTGCTCAGTTAAGAGCTACTCACAAAGAGCCACGCACGGTGGGGCTGGTCACACACACAGCAGGCCTTTTCCACACCTAGACCAGTATCGCACACTGACCAGCACAGAGGGAAAACTACCAGAAGCCTCTCCCACATCCACACTGCGCTCCTCCAGCTTATATCACCTCTGAGGGTAATTGGTGGTCAACAAGGGCAAATGAGCAGCAGGTGTGTCCTAAAGGAGAAGGCAGGGGCAGAGAGAGACAAGGGGAGGGGCAAGAAAGAAGGAGGAGGAGAGGGAGAGGACAACACCACGCCCACACACTCCCATGTCCTCACAGGATGTAACACCTTGCTTACATGATTGTAAAAAGACCAAAACATTAATACACATATTTTAATTAAAGCAATTTTCAAGCCATACAAGATAGCATTTTAATATAGGTGTTACTAATCATATTAATAATACTCTGTTCTAAACAGGTAGACAAACAGATGATTTAGGTACACCAGTGTTAACCTGCTATTTAAAAATATGACTGGTGTGAACTCTGTCTATCTTTTTCTTTTTTTGTTCGTCATAATTTCAGAAATGGGACAGTACTGTTGTTATGACATTACATAATTTTTGGGTTGTTTTTTTCTTTTCTTCCATTTTTTGTTCCTTTGTGCACTGCAAGCCAAGTGCCATCTAGTGCAATTCAACAGAAAGGTCGACATCTCTACAGCCACAAGATGGACAGATACGTTTTTTTAAACTACATGCTAGAGTAAAGAAAGAAATAAAAATAAAAAATAAAGTGTGGTTAATTTTATATTGGATTAAACACAAGTGTTAAACCTCTTCTGCCAGTGACGTTTTTCAAATGTCAGCAATGTACTAAAATCAGATCTATATTTCAAATTAAGACAAACTGAAAATGAAACATAAAGCACTGTGTAAAAGTCTTGCACCACCTCTCATTTCTTTATATTTTGCTTCCAAGGAGCCACATATTGTCTCTTTTTTTCAGTGAGCATAAGGAATATTTCTCCAGGCTTTCAGAAGTTCTTGCAAAGTGTTTATTTGAGGATTGGCTCCTTTGCCACTTATTTTCAGTCCAGTTTCTACCTGACCATTTTCAGATTAATGTTTATTTATGGGGTTAGGGTTAAGGTTATGCTTATCATGCCTCTTAAGACTGACCATTCAAGCATGAAAAGCCACCTAATTCAAGGGATGAACTAGTGTTGTATCTGCACATAACAGAGAACTTAACAAAGAATCCATTTTTAACTGTGTCTTTAGACACTTTGTTATTAACAGCCTGTCACAAAAAACGGATAATTTGTTCACACAATATTTTTCCACCAACAAGGTGATTCCCAAAGAGAAGTGAAGCCTCATCAGAAATGGTCTCAGTGGAAGTCTGGCTGTCAAGAAGTCATTGTTAAGCAAGGGAAACAGGGACAAAAGGCTGAGGTATGCCAAGTTACACAAGAACTGGACAGAAAATCAGTGGCATTAGGTCTTATTGAGTGATGAATCCAAATGTGAAGTCTTTGGTTCAAATCATCAATAATATGTACAGAGGAGGTTGGGTACAATGATCTACAGCTGCCTGTAAATTATGGTTGAAGCTCTGCGATAGTTTGGGGCTGCAGTTCAGCCACAAGTGTTGGTGATCTTCCCAAAACTAATGAAAATATAATCACACAGAAGTACCCTAGAATTTTAATCCACCATGCAACACCAACTGGAAACATCTGATTGGTAACGGCTCATTTTCCAGCATGACAATAATCTCAAACACACTGCCAATGGAGTGAAACCACACGTGGATAGAAAAACACACAAGGGAACACTCAGTTTCAGGCTGACCTCCTCAGAGCCCAGAACTCAACATTATTGAAGCAGTTTGGGATCATCTCGACAGTAAATGGATCAAAAGGCAGCCAACAGCCAAAGAAGAGCTTTGAATGTCCCTCCAAAATCCTAGAACTATTCCTGAACACTACTTAAATAAATGCCAAGAAAGCTTGCGTAAAAAGATTTCAGGCTATGTTGAAGAAGTAAGGTGGTCATATCAAATTTTCACTTTCAAGCTCATTAAAACTCCACAAACTCTGTGCAGTGTTGTACAACAGAAAACAAAAAAGCATTAAGTCATAATTATTACTGACAATATTATTGCTGAGGTATAGTAAGGAGTTTTCTTAGATTACTTAAAAAGTCCTATAAATGAAATCAAAATGTAACATTTTCCCTACATAATAAAGGATTACCTTTTTTCTTAGTGTCCATGGACAGTGGATCTCTGTTAATGTCAGAGATTGTGGACATCCCTGATGATTCCTCCCCCTCTGAGGACTCGTGCCTCTTGGAGGTTGGGCTGAGAAACCAAGGGGAGAGGCGTAACAGGAACGCTAGTGAGGGTGGAGACGGAGGAGATGGTAGGGAGTATATCAACTTAGGTGGCCCACCGTGTCAAACACCAGAGAGTCCTCTGGCAGGAGGGCCGAGAGCCAGGCGATTCCTCAGAGGAGAGCGGTCCAACTCCTGCTCCTCACCCAGCACAGCCACCACCACATACAGGTGAGTGCAAACGTCCGATGCCGGGTTAAAATCAGAAGTTGAAACTGCAAACACATGCCAACATATGTTTTGGCATTTTCCGGTTTTGTCGTCCAGGTCTCCAGTGTTGCGGCGCCAGACCATCCTGGCTAGTAGCTGTTCCCAGCTGGAAGCAGTAGGGAGTTGCACCTCTCAACACCAATCCTCGATCCCAGAGATTCGAGTTCGCCCCTCCACCCCTTCAGTCCAAGGAGCCATCCCAGCCTCTTCTGCTCCCCTTACCTCATCCTCCTCTGCTAACAGTGAGCAACCCCATCCGCACCAACCCCTGTATCTTCACCGGAGAGCTGGGAAGAATGAAAGAGATGGAAAGAATGTACAAAAAGACCGGGAAGGCTTCCTACGCCTTGTGAGGTCACACAGTGAGCCAGGTCTGGGCTCCTCAACTGAGACAGGTAAGTCAGACACCAACGTAAACACATGTCTTAAACTAGCTTTATAGATCCCATAACCTGTCTGAACTTACATTTCTCTAGTTGACTTTGGCTCTGGAAGCAGCAAGGCATCTATAGACACAGGTAAGAGCTCACTCCTATGGACCTTAAAGATGAGATAAACTTTATCAGGCAGTGTGATGTACAAAGTTAGTTAAAGAGCTGAACCTTTGCTGCATTTCATCACCACCTCTGTCATCCTTTCTTCCTCTTTACTTGAGATTGTCTAATTAGAAGGAGAAACCCCAAAAGAAATCATGTCTCAGTTGTTTTGATCAGACATAGCTCAGCTCATTTACCGCTAATTGCCCTCATTCTTCAAAGCCTCTTAGCAACGACTGGAAACGTACGCTTCAGAGGAGACATGGAGATCTAGCCCCATGTGCACGCGATTTATGAAACTTTTCCAGAACATCAAAATTAGCAGTGATTTGATTACATATTGATAAATGACATCACTTTGTGGAAACAGTAATGTGCCTTCTTATCTGCATTTTTTTTTTTTTCAAATGACAGACCCCAATGGATGAATGCTCAAGCAGCAAAGTCATGGATACAGTACGTCATGGAAAAATGCAATAATCCATGATTATCCGTGATACAGGCCTTAATGTCACTATCACAGGCATAAGGTTTTAGGTAGCCTAATTTATTATAGGGGATTATTCCATCAGACACACTAAATAGTATGCTCTTTACTGTCTAGTAGAGCAGGGGGACAGTCTGGTACATTCTGTAATACCATGCAGCACTTCCTACAGTCTATATACACTATACCTCTTTGAATCATCAGCAGCAATATTTGTGTTTTTGCAGCTGTTTCATCTGCTTTTTTTATGCAGCAAAAGTCAGAATGTTTGTAATTTAGCTGTTAAATTTCAGTTATGTCAACCTGTATGTTGTTTCCCTCACTTCCAACCTTTCTAAGTATATGTTAAGGTTGTTTTTCACCATTTTGTTTTCCTACCGGCTCAGGACTTTTTGGTTTGCCATTTTGTCTTGGACTCTGCCTACATCTTTATTTATATAGATTATACAGCAAGAATAAAAAATATCAACACATATTGTACTGTACTGTGGAGGGATCTACAGTTTTCCTGTGGCATCTCGCCAATCAAACTGCAACTACTATATACTGTCACATTTTTTTCTGTCTGCTGGTTGGGTGAAATTAGCTGAATGTCTAGAGTGAACAGAGATCCATATTTTAAATCAAGTAAATGGGCCTGCCCCTGGCAACTTTTCTAATGTGTACCTTGCCTTTTGCCCTATGACAGCTGGGATAGGATGGGAGGATGGATAGATAGATAATTTATTCATACTTAGCCCCCTGCAGATCAGCATTATGCAAGTTGCTATAATGGTCTGCACAGCTCTGTGCCTGTGTCTGTTTTTGAAGGATATTTTTGACTTGGCATTGGGCTTGTTTTGTCGCACAGACCTGGCAACTCTGCTGCTGGATCAGCTAAAAGGGTATTATAGCTCTGCATGTAACATTTTCTTTTTCTTCTTATGCAAAGGCCCATCCTCTGAAGCATGTCTGTTGCCCCGCACTTCTGTGCCTCCGGTTGCTGCTCTGCCCAGAAAAGGCAGCATCAAATTAGCAGCCACGGGGGTGCAGGTCCCCTCCAAACCTGCACCCACTTCACCGTTACGTTTACCTAAAGACTGCCACCGTTCTCTCGGAGACCTTAAGGCAAGTCAAAAAAATTCTTGAAGGAAGTTACAGGAGCAGTAAGGTGGCAAATATGAACGGCTGTGCAGTCTGCTCATCCTCTGATCTCCTTGCGTTTCCGTCAGGTCACTCGGGTTCTGGTGGCTCGCTTCTTGCAGCGCTCCAAACGTAACCTGGCACCCCCATCTGAGCATGCTGGCAGCGCAGGGCAGGGACCTAAGAGAAGGAGTGGAGCTGAGGGTGCCAACCACTTGCCCTTGGAGCAGGTATAAAAAGAAGTCCTGATTACGCTGTTATGTCACTTTGCAGCAAACCTTCTGCCCTTTCTCACAACTTCATAAAAATATCTTCAGGTGTTGCGAACGCCTTGGAGCACAAGCCGCGGACAAGCCAACCATCATTCCCATCATCCTCATCGACGCGGACATCACCATTCCCACAGTGACAGTCGTCACAACCGACACTACAGCAGCCGGGCGCCTGAAGGGATCCACCTGCGCAGCTGTGGAGATTTAAGCTTCTCCTCCTCGGCGTCACTGCGTCGATTAGTGACACCTCATGCACCACATGGGTCATCGGGAGCTCTCTACTCAGAGTCTGCACTGTGAAAAGAAGAGGAGAGTGAAGGAGGGGTGGAGGAGGAAAATAGGTGGCACGCAAGATGACAAGGCTGTAGGGGGAAATATCTAGAAGCCTATTGAGATATTGTCTTCCCTCCTTTATCTCTTATTCACTTCCGTTTCTTGGAGCAAGCTGTGCAAATGGCCTTACTTAGTGGTGCTCTTTATCATGTGAACAACATCTTAGAGCTCCCTCACAGATCAACAGCAGTGCAGTGCTCTGTAGGTGTTTATTTCTGATGGGCTCTCTTTAGAGAACCTATTGGCCAAGATCAACCTACCAGAAGCATCTTTTCTGCCACACCAATGAGCTCCTAACTCTGACTGGAAATGGAACTCAACTAGCATTCAAATTTACTTACACTTACTTTTAATCTCAGTCTGTTACACAATGGGGTTGCAATATGCTTCTGGGCCTTTTGTACATTGCTATTCATTCACGGGATCGCTCAGGTGAAGTGATCAAGGAAAGCTCTTACTTTGTCTTCCATTGATTAAACAAAATGCATCATCATATAGTCAGCTGAGTACAATGTAAGATAAAAGGACAACACATGAGAAATGCTTTCACATTACTGAGTTGCTAATTTTGTGTTTTTCTAATTCAGTCACACTTTTTCCACCTACACGATGGCCTTGGAAAAATAAGGCAGCCAGCATTCAGACACTGACATTAGTGCACGCCACAGACACAGGCTTGGCCTGTGAAATGTACTCTCTGTGGGTGGCCCCTGGACACGGTCATTTCGTTTGCCCGTGCGCATGTTTTGCTACAACCGGCGATACAGCAGAAACCTTGTGCATTGAATCCTGACTGTCTGTGTAATTAAGTAACATGTCCTTCAGAATGTCTTTATCTGCATGTTTTGACTATGCTTCCTTTTTTTTCCTCCCCTTGCACCCAAGACCTGTGATAGTCGGCAGTTAAAATGTATTTGTTTTAATAGCTAGCTCTAAGGACAAGGATCTGCAGCGCTCCCACGGGCTCCAAACATGCATCTGTATCCAATTTGATTTTAATCGAGTTTCAATATGTGACACTGGCTAAAGCAGCTTGATCCTGTAAGATAAATAGGTGTAACTTGTACTCCGATGATATGAAGAGTCTCTCGCAGTAAATGTACAGATGAATTGATTAAGTGGTCAGGCTTCACAAAATGTGTTAGCACATGTCCCTGTGGACTCTACGGGTTGCTGGTGGTTAGTTGAATGACAAAACAAAAAGAAAATCTTCCAGATACTCTCATGACAGGGAATTTATGATGGGTCTGGCAGCTCTGGGTACTGAATTTTGAAGTGTAATAATATATTTGTATCAGATTGGATTTCTTTTTTTCTTTAGAAAGACTTTCTGGTGTGCTCACCAAGTGATGATACTGAATACGTATCAGTAAAGGCACATTTTGGATACACTCATACGTATGTAACTAAGTTTAAAGATTTACACACATACACACTTACAGGCACATGCATACACCTATAAAGGCACTGAGCTGTGTTTCTACCTCCTGTCTTGCATAAAACATAATTTATTTCAAGAAATGTATATCTGTATTGCAGGCTTAACAGGACAGAGCCTTGAGACCTGAACAATAAATGTAATCTAAGTATGACACCTATTCCAGATTTTAAATGCAGTGTCAATGTATTTCATGAAATGAAATAAATGATAGACAAAATGCAGTGTTGTGCAAAAGTCTTCAGCAAGGTCAATTTTAAGCAGCTATTATTTAGTTAATAGTAAATATACAACAGAGCCTGAACTGTCTTAGGCAAAATTTCTTATAATTTCTTATGTAGTCTTGAGGGATTGTTGTCCAGGCTTCTAGAAGGACAATCAAATCCTTTCTTTGGGTGTTGGCTGCTTTTTCATTTAATTCTCTATCAACATAAAGCCACGGCTCTGAGGAGGCCAGTCCATGACTAATCATATGTGTGTTTTTTTTTATCCAGGTATGCTTGTAATGCATTGGCAGTGTATGTGGTTTCACTGTCGTGGTGAAAAAAATAAGTTTTTAACCAAATCAGATACTTTCCAAATGGTATTGAATGGTGGATCAAAAGACCTATTTTCCAGATTCAGCTAAAGAAATAAGAACAAATTATGTTTTTTTCCAAGAGACTGCAAGTAACAAAGAGCCTCAAGATACAATTTAAACTGTTTCTTTGCAAAGTTGTCTGGTATGTGTAGACACAACATTGGTTCATCTCATGCGTTAGGTGCATTTTTATGCTTGAATCCGGTCAGATTAAATTGGATTAACAAACAATAAAATAAAGTAATATTTATAATAATAATAATCTCAAAATGGCAAGATACGATGACTGGACTGAAAATTAATGAAAAGGTGGTCAGTGTCCAAGGAAAAACAAAACCTTTAAAAAAGCTTCAGCTATTGCTCAAGATCACTTTAAAAATTACTTGCTCCATGCAAGCAAAATAGAAAGAAATGAGGAGTGGCTCAAGACACTGTAAAATACCTGTGTTGTATATAAGTACAAACTAGGATATAATATATTATTTTAAAAATACAGTATAGAAATTATCTATGTACTGAATAGGATCATATCATTTTCTTATATACTGTATACTACTGTGTACTATAATACAGTATAGAAATTTCTTCATTTGCTTTATCATACTCCTCTCTCCACTCTTGCCACTCCACTTAAGCTCCGCCTCTTCTCAAGTCCTATTGGTTAGCCATCGTGAAAGCCCATCCTGGTTCGATGCACCAAACCAATGAAACCCCTTAATGTCAAATGGAGCCTTTTAAAATCTCCGCCCATATTTAACCACTCGCAAGGAACACTGGGGCATTTAGTTCGACTGCGGTGTAATAAAACAGACAGCAGCGCGACAGCAAACTACAGTCTGATATCCTGGTTTTAGGAGACGTTCACAGACTCCAGTTTGACAACAAGACTGAGAAAGTGAAGACCGGCATTTTATACTGTATTACATCGTGCAGTCTGGGATTACAGGGCGGTGTTATTATGGTGAGTAAAGGCATTTGTATGAATAAGAAACATTTTCATTCGTTATGTTATAACTAGCCTAGAAGACAGAGTGAATGAAGGAAAACGATGTAAGCCAAAGTCAGCAAACGCTTCTTTTCATGATAACGGAACTAGCTAGCTAATAATAGTTTCTCTTTAGCTTAATCCACTCTGCTGGATAGACCATGGCCTAGTAGTGTTAAAGTAAACTGGTAGTGTTACAGTCACCTGGTTGATCCTAATCTGGAGCAACCATGTGATTTACCTTTACCTATAGAAACGTTTGTTACTGGTCGGCACAATTGCACGGTTGAAGGGTAATGAGACGCTTGCTGAGCTGGGTCTCCAGTGCCCATAAAATTATCCGGACCATTTGGCTGACCGTGTCCCCCCTCAGGCCAAGAAACACCTCTCACCTGCTGTGCATCTCGTCTTTGCAGGGAGACAGAGTTTGCAATGGGACGCACAACAAGAAGCCTCTGCTTTCAGACCCTCAGCTGTTTGAAGACCAGTTTGAGGAGCTCGTCACAGAGCTCACAGAGAGAGACTTTACTGATCCCGTGCTGGCAGACGCATTGAAAAGACTGAGAGAGGTAAGTATGTATGACTGGTCTCTTTTTTCGTTTAGCAGAGGGGGACAATGATATGTAGATGTTCATATGTGTTTTTGTTTAAGGTTTTGGTATACAACACTCCTGGAGGAAAGAGGAACCGAGGCCTTTCTGTGATTGGCTCACTCAGGGAGCTTGTCCCGCCCTCCCAGCTTACCCAGGACACCGTGCAGCGGGCTCTGTTGGTCGGCTGGTGCATTGAACTGGTGAGGGTTTGGTATGGCATGCTAAATTAAAAGTCTGACAGTATTTCATTTAATCTTTTACCCATTTAATCATGTTTAATCGTGATTTATCTTTAATCATTGTTGAGGCTGGATTTTACTAAATTGACAGGAAGGTAGCTGGAATATGCAGGTCGTGTGTCTTTAAAACTTTCTCTCACGAGCAGACTCTTGACTGTAGCCTTGACACTTTGCACAAGTGCTACGTTTTCTAATTTAGGTGTTGCCACTGTGTGTCTGATACTTGCAGCTTCAAGCATTTTTCCTCGTGGCAGATGACATCATGGATGGATCTGTCACTCGGAGAGGGCAACCCTGCTGGTACAAGAAGGTGAGACTTAATATATTCCAGAAAAGGAGACTAGTATGAGTTTGTGCTGTGGTTATTATCCCACTTCCCTCTGGTTACCTATATAAATCCTACCTATTGGTTTGTTTGTTTTTTGTTTGTTTTTTTTAGGATGGAATAGGTCTGGATGCCATTAATGATTCCTTTCTGTTAGAGGGGTCAGTCTACAGACTGCTTCGCAGATATTGCAGAGATCAGCCCTACTATATTCACCTCCTGGAGCTGTTCAACGAAGTGAGTCTTCTTGGCTGAAAGTGTGCTTGTGCATCTGGCAGCAAATTCATCACTTCGTTCGTAAAATGTATGCAGTAACAGCTCTTAAAAGCCAACCGAGAGACTGCTGATGGTTATGAGGTTATGACTGTGGTTATGCATGATTTCACTCAAATGTCCAGCTTGAGCAATATATTATTACATAGTTAAATCCGGCTCAACACTTAGTCATCTTCAGCATTGTCCACTGTCCACAAACTACTCCTCAGAAAATGCAAAAGATCCTTCAATCCATTTTCTTTACCGCTTATCCCGTTCGTGGCAGTGGGGAGGTGGCTGGAGCCTTTCCCAGCTGCCATAGAGGGAAGAGAAAAAATGTCCTTTACAACATTTTCCTCAAGCCAACACTGTCATCTTGCTGATGTGTGTTTTGTTCAGCCAACCAATTTAATCAGCCTGCATATTTAGATTGTCATAAAAACTAACCACAAAATGTTCAACACAGTTTCCTAATTCTTTAATTAAAATCTCTCAAATTATTCATCAGCTGTCAAAACATTTGCTTATTAAGTGACCGACCAGTTATTTCAGAAACTCAAGAACTTGTGAGTTTTTACTTACCTTGTGTGTTTTCTACTTTCTTTTCCCCTCAGGTCACTTTCCAGACAGAACTCGGTCAGGCTCTGGATCTCATGACTGCTCCACCCAGACAAATTGACCTCAACAGATTCACCATCGAAAGGCAAGAAGGGGAGAGAGTGTTGAAAGATGAGTGTTGTTTATTGCAATAAGTATTTATTTCTTCTTTTCTTTTTCATTTTTTTGTCTTTAAGGTATAAAGCAATCGTAAAATACAAGACTGCCTTTTATTCATTTTACCTCCCAGTGGCAGCTGCGATGTATATGGTGAGTGTGTCAACTTCATGTTGCATAAAAATGGAGGTAAAATAATACAGCTTTAAAACACTCTTTGTACCTTTTTTCTTTTCCAGGCAGGAATCAACAGTGAAGAAGAGCACAGCAACGCCAAGCACATCTTGCTTGAGATGGGGGAGTTCTTTCAAATACAAGTAGCTACTTTTCCTCACCATTGACCTTCATAGCATAATATTTCCCATTCGTTAGCTGCACGTGTTGCATAATACGCTGCTGACTATTCTGTTTTAATGACCATCTGATGTATTCTGTTACAGGATGATTACTTGGACTGTTATGGTGACCCTGCTGTGACAGGAAAGATTGGCACAGACATTCAGGACAACAAATGCAGCTGGCTGGTAGTGACAGCCTTGGAAATCATGACTCCTAAGCAGAGAGAAGAGCTGGAGGTTGGGCCTCATTAAATAAATGCTTCTCTTCTGATCATGTAAAATTAATAAATATGTGGCAGCGTTGGGTTGCTGCACATACAGGAATTCCACTGTGTAGAATTTTTATTTTGATGATGCTTAGCTGTACGTGCTCTTGTTTTTTATCCTTTAAATGTGCAATTTGTATGGTTGTTAGTTTTAAAACTTCTTTTTTAAATCAACTGATATAATGAGCAAAATAATACTATTAACCGTATTAATACATTATGTTGCAGAGAAAGTAGCAATCTCTCTATCTAGCCCTGTCCCTTACATTCTTGTAATATTACTTTGTAATTAAGGGGGTGATTTTGAGTTAACATAGCATCTCATCTAGAGAGAATTTTCATACGGACAAGAGAGTAACCACTGTTTGTGTATACCGTCGTTAGACTCTGCAGTAGGATAGAATAAACATCTAGATCTTCTGCCGGGGTAGCTTCATTATTCATGTCAGCTGGTTGCAGAAATTAGTCCTTGGCATCGCCAGATGTTGCTAGGGCCTCAGTCACATGCCATAGAGACTAGTCAACGGTTACACTCTATTGTCTGCTTGTTGTACAACAAGTTGAGATACATCCAACTACAACAAACTACACAGCAGCTCGATTTAGTGCAGCTCTATGCTCTAAAGCTCGCATTGCTGGCTTGCGTCTTCTACAAGAAATCAATACTAGTTTCTGGTGGAGTAATGGTTCAGCTTTGTTTGCGTCATATGACATAAAATTGCTAATCTTACCCTTAACTTTGCTTACTTCAGATATTCAATGTTCTGGGCATCCAGAAAATTCCCCTGATGTATGTAATCATTGGTACAGTTTAAGTCGGTATTAAAACGTCTACACCTTTAATTCTTTGACGTTCATCTGTTCCCACCTTGTTTAGACTCATGACTAGAGTCATTTGTTAGTGTTAACAAGTTCATTTTGATCTCCTCAGGGATGTTATGGACAACATGATGAAGCCAGTGTGGAAAAGGTCAAAGCACTGTACAACAGCCTGCAGATGCCATCATTGTACCAAAAATATGAAGAGGAAAGCTACCAGCGCCTACAGAAACTCATCGCCAGCCACGCACAAAACCTTCCTCACTCTGTTTTCCTCAATTTTGCCCAAAAAATCTACAAGAGAAACAAGTGAGAGGGCTTGCTGCTTTGTAGAAAATATGTTAACAGCATCAAATACACAAGTCTGGTGACTCTTATGAATCTCTTATTTAAATAAAGTGTTTCAGACTTCAGCAGTGTAACTCAGTCAGGACTGAGTTATCGTTTAATAGACGATGTCCTCTGTCAGAGGAATCTGACTGATAGATGGAAGGATAACTTTGGAGTGAATCACAAAGGGTCTCATTTAACTTCAGTGTTTGCCTGAACTGAGGAACACGTGAGAGGGATGATGGGTTAATGTTTTTTTTGATTGCTGATGGCAGAGGACAGATGATGAAAACTGACAAACTGTTCCATATGTTTTATAGTGTTTAAAGTCCATACTAGCCAAGAATTTATTGCTTTTAATAAATAATATATAGTGTATGAACAAACATGGTTGTGTACATTTCATCTTTTTGTGTGGTGTTACGTTGTTTAAAGAGACACAGCTTTTCCAAACATCCTGGTTTTATTTTGCATGCTTACGTTATTTTACTTTCCTCACACAAATCAAAATTATTAACCACCATGATGCTAATAGTCAATGGTGTGTCCAATTTGCAGCCTGTAGTCAGTTGTTCTAGTTTTCACGAAGCCTCACATACGTCTGAGCAATCTCAGCCCAGCTCTCAAGCTCCTCCAGATTTGATGGTCTTCTGGCATGGACCTCGGTCTTCCCGACAGATTTACAAAGTCAGGGCTTTGTGCAGACCAGTCTGTAATGTTCACTTTGGCCGTCTGGAAGCAGTTCTTCAACAGTATTTCTCTCCCTTCTTTCTCCAAACATAAGCAGCATCCCTGCTCTAGTTTCAGCTCATCTGAGGAAAGCACTCAGCATACTTAGCATACTTTAGTCTGACTTCAAAATTTCTTGCAGTTTTTCTTTCCAGAGTGTTTGAAATCTTTTGCTTCCTACGTCTACGAGACTTGGTCTGTATTGTGTGGCTCCCTTTGAATTTCTTGATGATACTTCTCACTCCAGTTCTTGACACTTGGATACGCTGTGATACTGTTTTATATCCATCTACTGCTTTATCAGCATGAATAATTCTTTTTCTCGACTCATAACTGATATCTTCTGTTTTTGGCATGATTTTTACTCAAGTGACGGCTCAAACCCTTGCTGACATTTTTATACTGTGTTTAACTTGGAGGATAACCGTCAGCTTGAGCTTTGAGCACTACAAAATTATAGCATGTCATTGCACAGCAGTGGTCCATGATATAGCTCAGTAAAAAGATCCGTTTTTCAGCGGGCTAATAATTTTGGTTATGGTATTTGTATCTGAAATAATTTTGTTATTATGTACAAATAGAAATAATTGTGTGTGTGTGTGTTGGGAGGTAATAATAATTTTGTCCTTTTCTATATGTATTTAAATTGCAGTTAAACGCAATTAAATATGACCTTTTTATATGAGTTAATTTTCTGTTAAAGTAATCACCAAATGCATAAATCATGATAATTGGGCGGTGAACATTTGAGACTCATTATTTTAAGGAGGCAAAGCTAAAAAGGACTATAGATTAACTGAATGTGATGATAAGGCGAGGGGTAAGGGGTGTGGTTTGATCGGGGGAGGTGGGGGGATTTCTGGATGCTCGCGAGAAGACAGATGCTGAGGCTGTTCGAGATTCACATTCTCACGGACTGGGGATGTGAGAGAGCCCGACGAGATGGAGACCTTCATCCATCTTTATCTGAATGTGAGTCAAGTGCATTTTTTATCAGCTTTATCGTGCATGTAGATGTCTTTCAAGCGAACCTGCATGAGACGATCGGGTAAGAAATTCCTCCTCTTACCCCCCTGAGACTGCGTAGGATAAGACAATAAATTCCTCTGTTCGCGGTGGCATTTGTCGGATTAGACAGCTTTGCGTAAATACGCAAATAACTGTTTTGTCTGTTCTAATTGTAGTGTGAAAATGATGGTTTTTGTCTGAGTTGTAATAGGGGCGTATGGGCCCGTTTATCAGAGCGATGCGGGTTGGAGGTACTCCCCTCCTCCCTCCTCCACCCATCCACCCCTGTCTCCATCAGCTCTGTGGGATCAATAGATACAGGGTTAAACTCTGAGCACAGGACGGATTGCATTACATATGACGGTATGCTGTGTTTTATATTTTATTTCAAGGCTTAGTTTGCTAAGGGCCATCCCGACGGAGGCCCAGCAGTGTAAACAGGCACTCCAGTGATTTATATTCTTCAGTGATGTGAAGGGCACTGTGGAGGAATATATGAGCAATAGCCTTCAGTAGATGGGCTTTTAAAAAGCAGACTGGGTGTTGTTCTCTACCGCTGAGTGATTATTTCATACTCCGCTTAAATGTATGTGTGTTTTCTTTGTTATTTACGATTTGTTTCTTTTGATCCAGATTTCCATGAATATCATAGCCCAGTGAAGACGAGCATAACTGATGACAGTTATCAGACTATAAATTAGCTTACAATTATTATTACAAGGAGAATCATTTCATGTGTGTGGGTGGGTGTTTGAATAGTTGGGTGTTGTGTGAAACCAGCAGATGAAAGGAGCCGTGCAGGTATCTTGCAGAACCACTGCATACAAATAGAGAAGCTCTAAAAGTATCTATTTAGCTGCAAGATTGCAGGAATTAAGTATTCGAAATTTTGTATGGAAGACACCACCTTCTGTATTACAGTATTATCACCGTTTGCATCATCTCACCATTATGACAATGTAATTTTTTGTTTATGTGGATATTATTATTCCCAGGGACGCTGGAGCTTACCCCAGATATTGTAGGGTTCACTCTGGACAGGTTCCCCAGATCTGAATAATATTTTTGATCATATTAATAGTCATTTTAAGCCCTAACATATAAAAAGACATTTTATATGTTAGGGCTACATTTTTCCAAACACATAAGTCCCAGCTGTGGTCTTTAGATGTCTCAGTACCTACCATAGTACCTCTAAATCTTATTCCTAAGGTGTCAGAATATTTAATATTTTAATATCTAAATATATTTATATAATATTTAATATCTAAAACTGTCAGAATATTTAATTTTTGGCTTTAAAAATAATTCTGCTAGTCTAAATAATAGAGCTACTTTTAGCTGCTCTCTTAGTCACAAGGGGCTGACACAGTGAGTAGCTCTTCATGTTTAATTTGGCAGATTTCCTTCCAGGATCAAACCGGAAATCTTTCATTTTTTAGGCAAAGATGAAAACCACTGCCACGTTAGAGAACCAGTTTGCCAGTATAAAAAAAGTCTAAAAAATGATTTGCATTTTTTTCTCAAGAAAAAGTCCCTTTGATTTGTATCCACAGCATATGGTCAGGGCTTATCAATGATGACTAAGACCTCACAGGGTTAAATGATTATTTGATTATGACTCTTGCTGATTCACTTTCAGTGAAATTGACTGCTGGAGAGGCTGTGGGATGGAAAGAGCAAATCTTTTCCATATATTTTTGACAATAGGACAGAATGGCATTCGGATATCTAGTTTTCAAATCTTATATTTAAGTACCATCACACCGGCTTATATATTTCTATCAAATCTGCGTGTCTGTAATGATCCTGGTTGCTCTGCATGTGTTAGCAGATTTGTTTGACTTCCTGCAGGAAAAATTAACCTTTATTTGACCTGTTTAAGATGAATATATTTGATAAATGCTTGAAAGGATGGAGTAAATAATTATAAAAATTCAAACAATGTAAACCAGACTTTGTGTGAAAGTGTACAGTTATAATTTAACACCCTGTTACACAGCAGTGTAATCTGCTGCACCTGGTTTTAAATATTTTATTTGTTTGTTTGTTTGTTTGTTTGTTTACTTTTGGTTGGTTTTGCATTTATTGTTTGGATTGGCATGCTCACCTTTAATACTAAAAGAAAAAAATCCCACCTCAACACACACACACACACACACACACACACACACACACACACACACAGAGGAATTAAAATTAACTACTAAGAGTTCTCAACGTATTTATTTTAAGGGGCAATGCTTGACAATGTGCTACTCTAACTGTGAGTCACAGTGTGTGACTTCCCGGGCTGTGATAATTACAGAACAGAAAACCCCCAAAAGCAGTTGCCTTTTAATGAATAGTCTCGATGATGGGTTCGCTTCAAAGCTTAAACCTAATATGCAAACATGTGTAGAGTAAGAAATCGCTCTGCGATGAGCAGAAGCTTCTCGTATTTGTTATTCACTGTGTGTCTTCTTTGATGTTACAGGATCTCGGGAGTCACGCCAAGATGTGACTGTCACGGCGCGTCATAGTTTGGAGGCTCTACAATACTTGTTTCCATAGCAACAGAAATATCAGAATACCCAAAAAAGTCCTATTCCCACAATGCAGTCCTCTCAGCCGCCGAAACCGCGGCGCTTTGACGTCAGCAGACGGACCAATAACTTAGCTGCACCAAAGTCTCATGGCCCTGGGTTTCAGAGGGAGGATAAAAACATGAACACAATCACCACGCCGTCCCCACGCCGGGCCACCAAGGGCCCCACCGCTCCCTCCAGGACCAGAGTGGGCGTACAGCCTCGAGCTCCAGTAAGCCAGTCCAGGTTAAGCTCACAGAAACAGGGTTCTACTGTCTCTAAACTAGCTAAACCTAAACCCAAGAATGCCCGTGCATCTGCAGCAACTCAAATTGTACCCGCAGCGGATCCGCCTCCTCCGCTTCCCTCGGTTCTTCCTGTTGACCCGAACTGCAACGAGCCGAGCCTCCCGTGTCTATGCTGTGATGGCCGATCCCCGCAGGACAACAACAGCATGTTCAACCACAACCACAACAACAACAACACCATCTCCCTCAGACATCAACTGCAGCTACCGCCTCCACCGGCCCCAATGCCCCTGAGGCAGGATGGGACCGGGGCCAAGGAGCAGGCACAGGCAAAGGCCCAGATGGAAATTTCTGCCTGCCCTGCTGCCAGTCTGGAAAATGAAGAGAAGATTTCAGATGAAAACACTGAAGTAGACAATAAGAAAAATGCAAAGGTGGAGGAAGATGATGAGGAAGAGAGCAGCGGGGATATTGAGATTGACGATGAAGAGGAAGATAACGATGATGATGAAGATGATGACACCCTGGTCCCCTCGTGCTGCGACTGTCCCCCCTCCCTCCTGGAGTTCTCGCTCTCCTCTTCTACCTCCTCTTCCTCCACTTCCATCAGCTCCTGTTCTGATCTGGAGTCTGACTGTGCCGATCAGTCTGCCTCCATCTGCTCTTCCCAAGATCAAGACAATCTGTCCATCTCTCTTTCCTCCAAAGACCACTCTCTCCCACAAGGCCCTGATAGCAAGCCTCCTGCTCGCTCACCTCCATCCCTCCCTCTGAACCGAAATCCCTTCTGTTTAACATCTCATTCCCCGAGTCCACCTTGCTCCCCAGATGAGGGTTACCCTTCTGCGCTTGACTCACCTTCCCCTGACTACTTAGGAGTCAAAGATGATTCTGAGGTCACCAAATTAGGCTTGCTTGACTTTCTAGAATCGGTCGGAGAATTTGGGAAAATGGAGCGGTTCAGCCAGGTGATCCAAGTGGCTCGCTGGGATCTGGACGGGGAACAGCACTGGGATGTTCTGCGGGATCGCTTAGATCACCTGGATCATTTGGAAAAGGTGAACAGGGAAGTAAAACTGACCTACATTGCCAGACTCCACGAGAAGGGACTTGATCTTGGAGATCTGGATGAGCAGGACCTTTCGGATGTCATGGATGAAATGGGCAACATTGACATTCCCTGGAAGCTGTATAAAACACATGATGGAATGATGGGAGAATCTCAGGAGTTTTCCGATGCCGGGGTCGACTTAACCGCTCCGTCAGACTGTGAAGATCCCCTCGTTCCAGATTCCCTCACACCTTCCCCTGTTGAACCGCCACCTAGACCCCCAAAACCTCCAGCACGACATGCCAGCGTGAGCTCGGACCTCCACACCTACATAAATATCAGCAGAGAGACCACCTCAATCGCTGTTTCCACCTCTCCTACATTGTCTACCTTCTCACCTAACTCCTCATCCCCCACATTCACCACTTTTAGGTGTGAGAAATCCCTACCTTCATCTCCACCATCCATTCCTCCTCTCCCTGCTTCTAAGCCAGTTCCTTACCTTACGCTGTATACCACCCCTTCTCCACCTCCCTCTATCCCCACCCCAACACCTCCTATCCCTCCACCTCGAAAGCGACACCTCGCACGGAAGGAAGCGCAGCGCCTCGCGGCTCTTCAAGCCGAACAGGAAAAGACCCCCATGTCCCTCCCCCCACCTACCACCCGCCCCCCACCACTCCCTCCTCCACCTGTTATCTCAGTCTCCTCTTCCTCTCCTCCTGCCATACCACCTCCACCTGCGCTGCCTCCTCCACCATCCTTCCACGCATTGGATGTAGAGATTCGGAAACTGCTCATGCTTGCTGGACTTACCCAAGCCGAGCTCCTCAAACTCAGCCCTGAGCTTGGTGTCTGTGTCGGGGGGTTAGAAGACGAGGGAGATGGAGATAATTTCATGAAACCTAAATCTCTGGAGTCACAAGAGTTCAGTCTGCGGTACAGAGAAGAGGAAAGTGAGCCTGACACACAGCTGGTGGCCAGAGATCAATGGATTGGCACTGAAAAGATGGAGGGAGATAAAAAAGCAGATATAGCTGAAGAAGGCAAAAAGAAAGAGGAGGGCAGAGACGCACAGAGAACAACGTCATTTACTGAAATGGCAAGGAGAAGGAAGAAAAACACTGGCTTGGCATTCGACCAGTACTACAGTTTAAGCAATACACATGAAGATAAAGCAAAGAATGTGAGCTTTAGAGCTTCCCGTTATTCTGCTGAGCCACCAGAGTCACCGCCGCCTCCTCCTCCCCCTCGCCCTCTGCCACCCATTCCTCCATGTTTGCCATCCCTCAAAGTCAGCACTCTGCCCGCCAACTCTGAACAACCTGAGCGTTTTGATTGGCTGATAGCATTCACACCAGAGTGTGAATCCCCACCACAGCTGCCACCCCTAGAAAAGAGAAAGGCATACGTGGAAACCCAAAAGAAGCCCAATTCGTCAGGTACCTCTCCAGGGTCAGCTCCAAAGGTCACAACCTTTAAAGAGTTGCGTTTCCGCAACAAGAGCTCCTCTCCTCCGACTAAGGTGATCATTGAGCCCGATCCTGACCCCACAATAATCACTCCAGATCCAGATATACTCTACAACTTAAAGTGGAGGAAACATAAGGAGGGAAGTGATGGCAGCCAGTGGGAGTACACCTCTCAGGCTCAGGCCCTCTTCATGCAGCCGCCGCCAGCCCTCACCTCAATGGCTGCTCTGCAGGAAATGCTCCAGAGAGCTGATAAGGAGGGGGGGCAACTAGAGTTGTGCCCATCACAGAAGATTGGCTACTCAGTCAGTGACAGCAGCCTGTGGACCTTGGACAGAGAGTGGGAAGAAATTAAGAAGGACGAAAAAGAAGGGAAGGACAAACTAAAGGAGGAGGTGGAGGTGAGAGGACAAGCTGATGGAGGACGGACTTTTGAATCAAGAACTTCAGGTGAGTGTGATTTTAATGGTAGTAAATTGGAAGTTATATTCAATTACACAAAGTACATTCCTGCCTGTGCATGTGCATAGAAGAAAGTAAACACAAAAATAAGTCAGAGCAAACTGGATGACAGAACAGATCTGGGACGGGCAGATGATGGAGAGGAACAGATGGGGAAAAGGCACACTCACAGTCGTCTTGCTCAGTTCTTCAGTGATGCACAAATAATATTCTTTGACATTACAATGAAAAGAAACAGAAAGCCAAGGGAAATGAAAAAAAAAGTACACTCATTTGTGGAAATGATAAATGGAGCCACGGAAGAGAGATGGAGCGGGAACATGAGTCACTGAAAAGGATGATGCAATGATGTGATGGCAGGGGATAAACAGGGTGATTTTAGATAGGGCAGAAAGAAATGTGAACACAACAGTAAGAGATGGAAGAATATAGTGAGGCTAGTGAAGGTAATATGAGGAGAAAGGGGAGGTTGGAAACTTTCCAGCCAGTATTTCCTGTACGGGTTATCAGTGTGTGATGTCATCACAGACTTATTCAATTATTCATCCACTCTTCAGATTGAGGGGGAGAGGAATAATGGAGCTCACTACCTTCCTCACTTTAAATCGGACTTTTTCCTGTTTCCTGTTTTTGTTTTTTTCTTTCTTTGTTAGCATCCTGAAATATTTTCCTTCTCCCCTCTCTCTCTGCTTCTTTAATAGTTTTGAATCCCAGTTTTGGGACATTTATGTGTTTTTACTTATGCTGTCTCCACCCCAACACCCCACCCTTTGCTCCCTGGAGCAGCACAGATAGCTCAGATCAGGTTACGTAGCTCATATGGTCCTACATTATGCTACATTAAAACTAAGTTGTTCATGTACAGCAGGGTATTTAAGACCAAGACTGGATTATTTTTTCTAAATGATTTATAGGTTAAAAATTTATAGGTTAAAAGTTTCAGATCTTTTCTCAAAACCACTGCAGCGAGGTAGTTTTGGGGGATAGGTGTATACACCTTTAAGAGCTGAAGGGGTGGATCTTAGTACATGGACCAATTACTGCCAGCCAGGGTCAGAAAACTAGGAAGTATCATGTATTTGTTGCAGTTCAGACACAGCTCAAGTCTAACTAAGGTATGGTTGCTTTCTAGCTCCTTTTTTAGTTTAAGGTCAATACAGTGTAACGAGAGTCGGGGTGCCACTCTGAATTTCCACAAAGGCGGGCCTGATGATTGAGCAGAAAGGAACAGAAATCTGTTATCTGTTGACTGACTCAGCAGTACAGTTTTTCCTGTACTGGTGGAGAAGGGAGGGGTGGTGGGGAAGAAGGTAGAGAGAGATAGAAACTAAAAGCAGAGAGTGAGAGAGAAGGTGATCCGGAGGTGATGACAGCACGCACTGCAGTAAAGTACAAAACGTTTAGCAACACCAGTCACTGACTGTGGTTATCACTCATAACTCTCAGGTGTCAAACAGAAATCTGATGTCACAAAGAAAACGTGGATTCTTAACACGTGTTGTAGTAGGATGACTCTTCAGGAATGGCATTTTAATTATGATGAATTAAGCGAGTGAATGGCAGACCGAGTCCTTCTACCGTGCAGCTGTGAGACTGCTCCGTAATTATTCTTTTACAGCTTCTGTGTCATTTCCTGTCATGTCAGACCCCTCCTAAGCGAAAGACTGTGTTTATTGCTCTTCATAAATCAGCTCCATTGACTTCCATGCACCGTCGGTGTGTAACTGTCAATCAGATGTTTGACTGGAATAAATACTGCATGGTGTTTTGAAGATGACTGCTAGAATACACATGTGCATTTTTTCTCTCAACAGACACTAACATGTTCTGCATCTCTCTCTCCTTCCCATTTCTTTGCCGCCTCTTTCTTACTTTTATCTTCCTTGTTTTTCTCACTTATCCATCCCGTTTGGTTTGTTTCCATTCGGTTGTCTCCATTTTGGCATCATCGCTCCCTCATTACCATTTATGCTTGTGCGTCTGCCCTCTCCATCCGAACTCCTGCACTTTTTGGCCTTGTTCTCCCTTTGAACCAAGCAGTTTCCTCACCCCCGCTCTCCCTCGCCCAGTCCTCCCAACCCTACTTCCTCCACACCGCTATTCCTTCCTTTCGCCCAGGCTACTGTTACTCCCACCCCCTTGCAGATCCCAGGCCCCGCAGTCATGTAGGCCAAGGGACCACAGACACACACAGAAACACACGGTGGACTCCTGCTGTCCACTCAGCTTGTATCCACAGAAATGAATCGAGCTCTTTTATAAGCTCTGGGTTTAAAGATGAATCCCCGGCTGCTTTTGGTGTAGAGTCTCCACGTGACTGTGGGGATAAGTTTAAGCAAAACACACATTCAGCTTACCAATATAACAGCGATCCCAAAACCAATGAAAGGGACTTTGCAACTGACTCAATCTGCAATCTTGACTCCCTTTACCAAAGTGATTCAGAGAAGCAGAATGATGCCAACGCCGTGTCTGTTAGCAGCACCGCTGAAGCTCCAGGTTGCACCACACCGTATAAGAATATTGATGTTATGATGATGTATTCAAACAGCATCAGTGCTAGGGATTCGATGTATTCAGAGAAGCGCTCACTCTCACACACAGACCAGGTCAGCATCAAGGCTAGGACATCCAAAGATCTCCCTCCCCTCCCCACCTATTACCTGTACCACCCTAAGAACTGCCCTCTTCACAGGGGGGCTCCCCCCCGCCTCTCTCCTATCGGAGCCCTCTCTCCTCCCCATCGCTCCGGAGCACCCCCTCCCGGTGCAGCAGGCTCCTCCCTCAGCTCCCCGCTTTTCCCCCGCTCGCACACCTTGCCTGCCCTCGCTGCTCCCCTCTACTATCCAAACCTCTACCCTCCTATCCCGCCCAGGGCGCCCCCCCTACCCCCAAAACTCTACCAGGCTCCTCTGCAGTCACGCGTGGCGAGTAAGATCTCTCTCTCTCCATACATCTTACACTTTTTCTCCTTGTCTGACATCTCGCTTGCATGTCTGTCTGTCTCTCTGTCTGTCTCTATTTCTGTCTCTCTTCTCTCGTCTGGATGTGGTGGCCTACACGCTTGTGTCACCTATGGCCCCAGGGGTTTGCAGATTTGAAAGAACTAGGTAACTGTAGCTGTTTTATATATCAGAAGGCGCGTCCCTGCAGGCCATCTGATACGTCTTATCTGCTCTGTCCTTTCAAATCTGCAAAGGGCCTTCAGAAGGGTAACAGCTGTTTCTGTCACAAGGTGTCTAGAGTCACTCTCATCACTGTCTCTCTCTCTCTGTCTGTCTTTCCTCACTTGTCTGTCTCTTTGTCCCGATGTTGTTCTTGTCGTCTTTTTGTTTTTGCATGGTGTACCCACACAGACACGTGCATTTCATGCAAAGCGAACCTCAAGTAGCTGCTCGATGATGATGTGATGCTAATAAATAAATAAAGTTTTCATTTTTATTTGTTCTGTGTTCGGTTAAGATCCACGGCATCCTGTCCATTGTACACATTTGCATTTATCGATCTAGTTTATATAAATACATTTATATAAACAGCAAAATGTACTTTACACCTACCCTTTGCACATGGATGTACTTTCTTCTGACCTGGTTCTTGTGGTAGTTCCTACACTTGTTTGTTCCTAGCTCTGCAGTTCCTCCGTGTATGCCTATATTAAGTATGTGAGTATTTGTACAACTGTGTTTGTGTGAGTTGAGGTTAATTGCATGGGATCCTGTTTAGCCCTGAAGCAGACAAAAAGTTGTGTTCGCAGATCCAGTTGTGAAAACCTCATCACAGTAATCCTACAGGATGTGCTCGCTCACTGTTTGTTGTCAGCAGTAACGACTGCTTCCATCTGCTTCTATCTGGCTTCTTCATTGCTTAACTGCTCCTGCTAATAATGCTAATATTTTAGTTGTTTTGTTTCTTTTGGTGGCGATTCATTTTTTTTTAAGTTTGTTAATTTGTATTTTTTTTTAATCACTTGCATACAAAGTAGTTGCGATATATATTTATTTGGGGTTTTGTTTACCATCGCTGTCAGCTGTTCGCAGTGTCTCATTCGCTGGCTCTGTGCTGAAGACAGACACACCCTGGATGGGCGAGGATGTGAAGCATCCAATGAGAGGTCTTGGCCTATCCTCTCTGTGCCTACAGGAAAAGAAAGGTGGGGTTGGATGTACATGTGCAGGATGTGCGTTTGTTTGTCTGTGCACGCTCTTCTAACCAGCTTTTTTTTTTTACACCCGGTTCTCCTCTCTAGCCCTGGTAGGCGCAGTTAGTGTGGCAGTGGAAGCCATATTGGCCCAGTTCAGTTCTTCAAGGACTGTGGTTCAGAAGGTCAGTACCTGCTGGTTTGATGACAGTAGCTACAAGGACTGTGTGCTTTTTCATTTGTTAGTCATGATTTTTTGGCTAAACGTCATGGTGTATTAAATTCATTGTTTACCTTTGAAAATATTTCCCCTCTTCCTTCTTGTTTTGACTATTGTGTGCCTTCCTCCAGTCTTCCTCAGTTAACAGGGTACTAGAGTATCTTAAGATAACCCAGTTTCTTAGTCACAAGAATTTCTTTGTCAACTTGCTGCTCACTCACCACCCAAATCGTCCCTCATTACATCATGTTGATCATCACCACACAATCCCCCTTTTCCACCCCTCCCTCTCTCTTTGAGTCATCCTTTTCATCTTCTTGTCCAATCGCTGCACATCTTCCTCCTCACCAAACACCCATTTTTTCCCCCCCAAACCATGCTCCCTTCCTTTCTTCTCCTCTCCTCAGGCCTTATCAGGAGACAGCGCTATAAATCCATCACTGGGCCGTCTGGTGCTGCAGTGCCTCTGCCCCGCCCTCCACAGCTTGCTGACTGATGGCTTGAAACCCTACCAGAGTGACCTGATTGCAGGCAGAAGGCCAAACTCTGCTTGGAGTCTGGTCCAGGCTTCAACCAGGGCAGGTAGCATATCATGCATCATAGCTGTGGATATTAAAAATCAGATATTATCCTATTGTTCCTCTTGAGGTTTGGTTTCCTGGTTGATAGTGATAAACTCTGCAATTCGTCTGTCTCCACTTTTCTCCCACATCAGTCAATACTTGTTGATTTTATCGTCTAAAATGCTGAATAAAGTGAACACCAGGACACAGATATTGATTGGCCTACGAGTGCCAAGCTTCACAGCAATTTTTCACTCACTTCTGTAAGGTCCTTCATTGATCTCTCTCTCTCTCTCTGTGCATTTTATCCTCTTCCTCCCAACCGATCTTCCAAGGTCCTAAAACTCATGCCTTGTTCAGTCTGCAAGTTCGAGTTGGAGAGCTACCCCAGCTCAGACAGAGCAAACACAGGTTCAACGCATTCCTCCTCGGCCTACTGAAGTAAGCAGTGGCTATTAACAATCCTTGATCTCCACTGACGACTCGTTTAAGAGCACGTTATTCATTTTATTATTGCACTCATAAGGCCAGATTTACTAATGGTTCTGCGCAACCACAGAACCCTTTTGTGGCATTCATTTTACCTCAAATTGCAGTAAATTGAACATAGAAAAAAGACTTGTTATATTTTGTGCCTGGTGTTGTTGTGATAGTTGCATTAGCAGTGTTCATTTATTTGGAATGACAGGATACCAGTGTGAGTACGTAACGACATGGGTGGATGGGTCAAAGTTGTGAGTGCGTGTAAAAAGTTTGGCTACATCCTGTAACTCTTCGCTCGGTCTTAACTCTGCACGCTTAGATCTGAGCTCCACATATTTGTGGTCCGTAGTAATACTGGTATTTTGATGAAGTGGAGCCTAACTTAACCGAACTGAAGTGAACTGAAGGAGGAGAGTCCTGATGTTAAATAGGCAACAGAGTTATATTTTAGAGTGGGCTGATGGTTTTCAGTGTTTCAGGCATTTAGTCTCATTTCAGTTTATTTATTTATTTTTGCTTCTCTCTATCAGAGCTGTTACATACCATATTGGAATGTGGAGCTGAAATGAAAATGGGATCTTTGTTAATGTGTTAGAAAAATGTCTTCATCTTACAATATGTAATATTGACTGAAATAAGTATTTAGCGCTTCATACAGCCTGCAGGAAACAAAAAAGCAGATCATGCTCTTACATAGTGGCACAGTAACAGTATCTTTAATAAGACACCGACAATAAATAGTGATTTGTGTTCTCCTACACATGGTGCAGGTCAGCTGTTACACATAGTTTGTAGTAACGCAGCTCTCGTCTGCGCTCCACCTGAGTCTCAGTCCTGAGGTTCACACTTAGTCTTCGGTCATTTCTAACAGTGGAGTTCAACCTTATATTACAGATATTGTCTCTCCTCCAACTGCTTGTCATTTTCCTGAATTCTCTCACTGTTTTCAGAGAGAAACACTTGAGTAAAACCTGTACTTGCACTGTATTACTACACCCTCATCGAGGCTGCTTGTTTTTAACCTGCTAATTTGTGCTGCTCTTGCAGAATGCTGAAATCAACTGCCTGCATTCTTGTTTATAAATTAGCACATTGTTAGTAGATCACCCACATAACTTTCCACTCCCATGGGCGCATTTTTGCATTTGGTAATTTGCTCCACTTAGTAAATCCGGCCTAAACTGCAGAATAATTTCTGTGCACGTATCTTCTTTGTATCCTCGTTACTCATCTTCTTTCTGTTTTTGTCTCGTAGTACCAAGCTTCTTGACTTCTGGCTGTCTTACCTTCAGTCTTGCAGTGGTAAGTTTTCCTCTCTTCTAGCAGTTGTTGCAGTTATGAGCAGGGTGCAGTTTGTCAGGGTGGGGATGGAAATGCAGGGGATTTTCCCCTCTCTGATAAATAAATGAAATAAACTCAGAGTATCAGGAGACCGCTTGCCTGATCAGTGACTTCAGAATTTTCTGCAAAGGTGAGCTCCACGGCAGGTGCTGTGATGGGCTGATTGAGAAGAGCAGTCACGCGTTCATGTAAAAACAACCTGTCCACAGTTCAAAAGTTAGAGCAGGTGATTTGCGACACTGTAAGACGAGGTTACAGAAGAAAACAGGAAAGTGTTGAGAGATAAAGGGGGAAGACACTCAGCAAAGGGCTGTGAGTCGCTCATTTTTACACATTTTTTAATTCTCAAACTCGAAGATCTCCAATTGATTCAGTAAATGAATCATCCAGAGAGAAGGAAAGCGAAGCACTTCGGATGACGCGGGAAAGCAGAAAAAGTCTGTCATCAAAGCAGGCTGTTTTCTTGATGTAGGTATATGCTATACAGGACTAATTAATATTTTTCAAATGACCAGCATTTTGTTCTGTTGAAATTTGTATGTATTTCTTTTAAAATATTGAAGCTTAATGGCAAAATACTATTAATTGGATTTGGACTTTATTCTTGCCATGTCAAACCTTTTATACGCTGCATTTGATCGAGAGGTAAACATTAATATTTCTCTAGAGGCTGTTAATATCCTCATATTTAATTTCATTGAAAAAAATTTCATGAGAATATTCTTGTAAAAGCTGTGGGCATGTGTTTATGTCCTGAATTTGTTTAGTTGGATTCTGTAAACGTTACATTGACAGCAGCGATAAATGCCATTATTTTCATGTCGTGGTGCAAATCTGGTTACAAGCATGAATGTAAATACTTGAAACTGACCTCTTCTCTCTCTCGCGCTCTCTTTTCTCAGATGTGCTGGAGACCTATTACCAGCCCACCTCTTTTATGCGTCTGTCGGCAGGCCGCCTTGCCAACCTCTGTTTGAGGAGCTGCTCCTTGTGTTGCAGCCTCTGAGCCTGCTCACCTTCAACCTCGACCTGCTCTTCCAGCACCACCATTTAGAGCCAGAGAGTCACAGGCCAGAGATCCCCAGCCCTCCCTTTCCGGATCCTGGATCCCAGCTTTCAACAAATGACACAGCAATAAATGGGTCTCAATCCAAAACTCCAGACAGCAGATTCAGTGAAAGCCTCTCAGAAGTAGACTTTGGAAGCCCAGATCATCAGGCAGCTAAAGATGCTAAATCATCACCTGTGACTAATTCAGATAATGGAGGATCGGCAGCGTCAACAGATACCAGTTTTGGACCCATAAAGGCTTCAATCACTCAGGAGGAGACGAGTCCTCAACTGTTGTGGGTCCAGGAAAAAGAAATTGAAGATTTGCCTCCTCCTAACGTTGAGGAAGACAGCCTTGCTCAGCAGGCAGGACAGGTAGCCACAACTGTTCAACTCCTCTGCCTTTGTATTCAATGATGATTGTGTGATTATGCAGAATTAATTTATCTGTTTTTTCTTATTTACAGGTAATTCAACAGGGATGGGGTGCTGTGGTGCGCTGGGGAGGCCGACTGAGTCAGAATCTGGCTGAGTTGAGCCTCTCTGCAGTGAAGAAGGATGAGATGAACACAGATCTGCCAGATCTCCAGGCTCAGGCAGGAAGCGACTACACTCCAGTCAGCGGTAGTACTCAGGTTCCCTGGGGTCTGGGCCGGCTCTTTGGAGCCTCCAAAACTCCCACCAGCCCGACAGGTCACACACAACCAACCAGGTCAGTCATTAAATATGTAATAGTTATTATGTAGTCTAGACTACAGAAATAGGTTTTACTGATAATCAAATCCTCTGTTGAATAAATTCAATCAGCTTCTGAAGACAATTGTCTGTGACTCATGTCTGTTTGTAATTTTCCAAGTTTCTGTAATTTTCCTCAGACGTCCCTCTCAGTGGTTTGCACCCGGTGTCACTGCGCTGACCCGAATGGTGAGCAGCAGCTCCACACCAATGCTGAGAAAGATCCCCGAGACTCTGGGAGAGACCGGATCAGAGTCCGAGAAAGATGTTGACACACTGGAGATGAAGGACAAACCCAGACCACTCAGGTACAGCAGACATAAAGTGATGGCAATGATGGATAAGGAGCAATGACACAGCATTGCTGTTTTCTCACTGTTGCTGTTGCAAGCGCTGATTCTGTTTCCAAGTTTTAAATACATTTATATGACCTATATTGGCCTTTATAATGTAGACCAGGGGTCTCCAACTCCAGTCCTCGAGAGCTACTGTCCTGCAGCTTTTAGATGCGTCCCTACTCCAACACAGCTGAATCAAATGGTTGGATTACCTCTTCAGCACGCCATCAATTTGGCAAAGGTGATAACAAGCCATTCATTTGATTGAGGTGTGTCGGAACAAGGATGCTTCTAAAAGCTGCAGGACAGTAGCTGTCGAGGACTGGAGTTGGACACCCCTGATGTAGACTGTCTTCGTTAAGTGAATGGTAACATCTCAAAGCCCAAAACTGGCAAAAATCAGATGACAGCAGTGTAATTTTGGGTCAGACCTTTACACAAGTGGGATCCTAGTCTGCATATGAAAGATAGATCCAACTTCAAGGTATGAGTAGTGATACCAAGCTAGTGCCTCAAATCTGCATGCTTTCTTCTCATCTGAGAAGCCCCATCGTTTACACGCCTGTGAGAAAACAATTGACCCGTGATATCAGTAAGTTGTCCCAATGATTTTATGGTCTCAATCGCTGGTTTCAAGTCAAATTTTACATTTCCATCCAGAGTAAATTAGATGATAGGGTTTGTCTGCCTTGTGAGTGTGCAGTGTCCTCTATTTTTCACCCAGATCTGTTTTCAAAAGACTAACATAGTCACAGTGGGTGACACAGTTATTTTTATGTCTTTTCTTTTGCAAATCAATATTTTTCCCCACTGACTGGTGGCAGGGGTTATACCAGAGACACCAGAATAGCTGCTGTTATCATTCTGAAGTCTTGTAAACGGTGACTCATCCCGTCTGACATCATACACTGACGTTACTCTTTGTGGCTGGTGTAAACGTCGATCACTGCGGCTGAGACAGTGTCTTCTGTCCCAGGTCGGTGCGAACGCTGTGTGACCACGCTGGATCCGGTTCCGAGCTCAGCTTCCGCAAAGGGGAGGAGCTCCTGGTGTTAGGAGGCGTCGATCAAGACTGGATTCGCTGTCGTCAGGGAGACAAAGAGGGGCTGGTACCTATTGGCTACACCTCTCTCATCATGTGACCATAACTGCTGCACTTAATCAACACTAAAAAAAATCAATAAATAATTATAAAATATATATATATATATATTTTAGGTGAGTATTGAGAGGTTATGGTAAGGCTGCACTACTCTGAAAGGGATATTTCACACAGGCTCGGTTACAGTTTGAGTTAAGGGTATAACACCATCTGTTGTGCTTTATGTGCATCAGAGGCAATCTGCAGCCCCCCCCTCCTGTTATGAACATATTGGAGCTTTTCCCATCACAATCATTTCAGTTTGGTAGTGTTCAACTAATAGATTTTAGCAGCAGGAATTGAGCAGATGGTGCGAAATAATGACTCGACTCAAACTTGGATCATTTCAAACCAGAAGACCTTTGATCCTCGAGTGAATTATCCCTTCAAATGCCTTTTTTCTCCATTTCCGCCTTGCTTGCCGGCCGCTGATCTGAAAGCGATCGCCAAAATTCTTTGCAGTCTGTCACACTCGAGTGCGTTCAAATCAGCGGCTATCTGTCGCGAGGAGGCGGCGGTTGACAGCCTGGCTGCAGGTCGTCGAGTGGGGAAAGCATGTTGGAGTAGTGGGCCGTAGCTCCTGTTGCATACTGCGTAGTAATGTAGTGAACTGTAGCTGTGTAGACCCGTTCTATTGACCTTTTACCCTTATTGACCTCTCATCTTTCTCACCTAGTTTATGTGTGTTTGACATGTTTCTGCTACTGTATTTGACTGTATAAAATATACATATAAAAATATATATATATAAATATATAGCTATATAAAACGAGATTGATATTACCAAGATAGATAGAAAGGTAGATAAATATGAGAAAGTAGCAGCTTAAGGCTGCAGCCGTATTGATGGAGTGATTATTCATCTTTACATTTGCAACAACACGAAGCGGATGTCATACATGCAAAAACAAATGAATATGTGTTTATTTTAAGTATGCAATCCAGTATCTTCCCTATTGTGCGCTTTATGTATTGCCATTGTCATCATATTCATAACATGATTAAATTTAGCTCATACCTTTTAAACTCTGTATGCACTGTAATGTACCACGAATGCTCTGAATGAAAACATCTTAGATATCCCACAAAGTTATAGACGACAGCGACCTGTAGCCAGAATCTCACAGAGCCTCCGTGGGTTTTAGCAAAAACCCTCACAAAAGTCTGCCCCGCTTTCTCGGCACTGTCTGAATTTCAAATGAACGCAGTGAGAAAAACCCCAGATGTGATGTCGATTCATAAATGCTACAAGTCTGTGGGTTTGGTGGCTGGTCTTCACCTCGTACCTCAGCTTTTGTATTTATCTTAACCCCATGTTTGCCGATCATAATCATTGATATTAATGGTAGTGGTAGCAGTGGAAGTGATTTGTTTGTTTTGTTGTTGCTTAAATGAAAAGAAAAAAAAACCTGTTGTTTTGTGTCACATAATTATTAGTTATCTGTATCTATGACTATGCATATATTTAAATGCGCAACTAAAAGTGTGTTTAGTTTGTTATAAAGTCGATTTTAATTTGATGTTATCATGCAAGTGGAAATCGGAAGCATAAAACGATAAGTGCTTAAATTTAAAAAAGAAGGATTTTTAAGCGGCCAGGAAAGGCTAACGCTAAAGGACCTCTATTCAATCAGCAGGAAAGTTCCATTGCTATTGATTGATCAGGTAAAAGATCAGTTCTGCAGAGTTTCAGTGTAGCATGCGATTGCTGGCAACAGTCCAGTAGCATTACCTTAAACCAGTGTCATAACTGATTATCAGGAAAAAAAAATGCCAACACAAGTGATTAAAAGAAATAAAAGAAACAAAGTCTAGATACAGATAAAATATCAGTAGACACGTTTAGTTTGTTTCTTTCCGATGTGAGATTACAAATGCATTTGTTTAAAAGCTATTTATTTATGGGATGTATTATTTATTGATCTTGAGGTTTCTGAAAGGAATAGCTCGCTAATTATCCGGGTTTTTCGTGTGCGAAAATGCACGCATGGCCGTATGTATGTGCGTGTATATGAAGTGAAAGCAGAGATGAGTTCGAGCACTTCTCTGTCAGCGCATCCTGCACTTTCACTTGTGTGTGTGAGTGACAGTTAGTTCTGTTCCTCCCTCTCCTCCTCTCTGGTGTCATGTAGCCCGTAGACATCCCGTTGTCCTACTGTTGCGTATAGAGTGCCCCTCTAGTGTCAGTCACTGTTCAGCTCCTGCATGTGCTTGTTTGTAAATACACCAAATAAAATATGTATAAACCAAACATGATCACCTGCTGGAGTCATTTTTTTTGCACTATAGTTCATGTAAAATCCCCTATTAAGCCAGAACCTCAGCCCTATACTGAAGAGAACCTGTTTTTGTGTTACAATGGTGGATGCTCAAAGTAAACATGCTAAAGTTTAAAATAATGAGATTATTTTATGTGGAGGTAGTGAATGAGCCATAATCTCAGTTCAGTCAGGTTTTTCTGGATCGTTCTTGGATCTTCATGTTGTCATGGAGAGGGGATGCCCTTAATTAAGACATCTCAGGGACACAGCTCTGACTGTGAGGACAGCAGTCCATCTAAACAAGGTCCAGTGTAAGATAAATAAGGATTATTTTGAACTATGAGCCATGCACTTTGCATGTTTCTTAATATCGATTACATTTCATTTATTTGTTGATGTCTGAAATGTGCAAGATTACAGAGGAAATGAGGAAAGCTCATAATGTAGTATCCTGTAAAAACAACAACAACAATAAAAAAAAACATGAAAACTATTTTAAGCTCCTGAGAAATCATAATCTTCCCACTTTATTTACTCAGATCAAGATCTTTGGGTGTCTTTTGGACGTTCTGAAGGGCAAAAAGAGGAGAAAACGTCTCCAGGGCGAGCTGCAGCCCTCCCCCATCTTGTAACCGTTTCTGTGGTAGCGTCCTCCTTTGTGGGTCATTATGGAGGACAACACATTGTGAGATATACAATCTAACGCCACTAGATAGCACTGTTAGCTCAAGCTGATGTTAATCAGCTTGAGCTAACCCCCGTCCCCTTATAGTAAACAAAGCAAGAAGGAGGTCTTTAAGCTGAGACACCACGAGCATTCAGGGTTTAGTACTAGTAGACATAAAATGCTTTTATTATTATGGATACAGAGGCAAAAAGTTTGAGCTGACATTCTATGGCGTTGAGTTATCACTGTTTTTTTTTGTTTGTTTTTTTTAAGCACATTATCAGAGGCAACAGGCAAAGGTTACATGTCATGCAAACTAGATAAATAACTCTTTACGTGTACCTTTGCTATAAAGTTAATCATCCACTGGCAATAATGTAGTGCTCTTAGTTTAAAAAAGGAAAGAGGGAAAAATATACATACAGTATGTAAACAGTCAAAGAAATTGCACTTTCTTGGCTTGTTATTAGAAGCCACACTACTGAAAGAGAGCAGAAATGTAACACTGGAAAAACTAAGTCACTGTCACTGATTGTCTGACCAAAAACAAAAGTAACGCTCGGCTAAAAAAAGTCAAATAAAAACAACCAATAAAAGAAAACCCAAACAAACCAAACAGACAAGTTATGTCCTACAAAAAAACAAAAAACAAAATAAATCATATACAATCATAGTCAACTTTAAGGAAAAATGTCTGATATATTGGTCAGCTGTATAGTTTCTTAAAAACATCTTAGTAAAATGAAAGGTTTATTAACTTTCATGTATAATCCAGACTGTATTGTGTATAATACTAATTTTACACGCTACTGCTGACAGAAAGAAAACAGGTCTCTCGATGTACTGTACATTCACACGTAACTAAACGCTTATGTTACTTCCAATAAGTGGATTAGCCCGATGTTCCTAAGATGAGAACAAACTACTTTGCATCTGTACAGAAAAATGACCTCCAATCCTCAAATATTCACAACTTTTTTTTGTTTTGTTTTTGTTTTGTTTTTCTTAAAAAGGAAGTTCTTATATAGTCCTTATCAGAGGAGATATTGCTTTTAAAGACTGCATGAGTTCGCTTAGGTACGTACACAAGACAACATGGCACTTCTACAGAGCATTTGGGGCAAATCGATTCTCATTCCCTTTCCGCTCTCCTTCCTCCCTCCTGCTGAGGACATTCTGATTGTCAATGCTCTGAAGCAAAGAGTGAAACATTCTCAAAGGCAGTCTGAAGTAAACACAAACACTTTTTACACGTCCACCTCTCCTCCCTCAGAAGCAATACTGAAAATAGTTAACAATAAACATTCCTATCGTGAATATATTTCGTCCATTTCTTTTAGCGGACACGACTCGAGCTGTCTTTTTTTTTTCTCCAAAAAATAACTTCTTTCTTAAAACCTCATTAGAAATTCTCTTGCAGCGATGCCAAAATTCCTATCACTAAGCCCACCCCCTCCCCTGCCTATTCACTGGTACATAGCAGACACTGTCTTGATAAAGTGAAGAAAACCCCCTAACACTGTCTCGACAGCTTTTAACTGGCTCACGTCTCCTCTCGTGTCATTTTCCCAAAGGTGCAATGTGACTTTGAAAGCTTACCAACTAAATGAGCGTTCAATTTTGACCTACTTAGGGCCCAGGCTACATTTTGTATTGCTCTGGGCAGCCTGCGAGCTCCTCGTCTCTTGGAAACGTCGGAGCTGAAATGCTGAGTACCATATAAGTCCATATCCAAACTCCCCTGCAATGTCCGTCTTTCCCAAATTTGCTTAAGGTGCTGAAGTAAGAGCAATCAAAGTGTACAGTATGTGTGTGTTTATAGTGTGTCCACTCAGCATACATACAGTCTTTAGTGTGCTTGTTCAATCAGCACTAGTGCAAATTCATTTCAGCTGGTCTGTTTCTTTCTTTCTTTTTCTTTCTTTCTTTCTTTTATACGGGACAGTCTATCTCTGTTTCTCTCATCCCTCACCGCTCGGACAAAAGATGTGTTGCCATGGTTTCATCCTTGATGCGGATGCCCTTCAGAAAGCTAGGTTCAACACACTCATCTGTCAGCGTTTGAGATGTCTTTCTTTTGCATTTTCAGCTGGTATAATTCGCCAGATCTCGTCTCCTTTTTCTCATTTCTTCTCTGCGGGACTGCCATTGTTAACAGCAGCGTTGTGACATCAGTTCATCTGTCCAATGGTGGGTCCTGGTCCCTTTCTCAGAGTGGTCCCACCTACACAAAAGAAAAGATACTGTCAGCTAAATAGTACACATACTTCTGGCTTCTGCTTCAGCGGCAGACGTTTCACTTACCCCCTCTTTTTAGCTTATGAATGCTGCAGGTTCAAAAGTAAATCATTCAGCCGTTTCCTCCTCTGTTCTCTGCTGCAAACTTCTCCTTCCCCTTGTTTTTCTTCCTCTCCCTCCTCCTCATGTCTGCTGTGGGTTTTGGTGGGCTGGAGTGAACAAGTATGCACAGTTAATTTCAAAAGCAGATTTTTTATCCTTGTGGAATTTTTGCATTGTTAATATATATATATATTTTAATGTTTGTAGATTTGTTGACTCACACAGGGGCTGGCAGTGAACGAGCTGGAGGTGTCCTGACTTTGGTGGGGGGGGTCACTGCTGATAACCGTCACTTCCACCCCCACTGGATGATCTGAGGGTCAAAGGCCAAAGAGTTTTCTGTATGTTAGTGAAGGCGACGTAGGAGGGAATGAAAACTGCGCTCGTTTCTTTTACAGAAATGTCTGTAATTATGCAAGTGTCCTTATTTCCCCTTGATTTCTATCTGCAATCAGTCATGGAGTCTTTGATGGAAACTGTGTGTGGTTTCACTGTTAATGGGGAAAGTTGATGCCTGCTGGGTTCTTGGACACCAGCGGTAGATGACAGAAATGGGGAAACATTTCTGCAGGCTGAATTCTGTGGTTGGAAAACCACTTAGTTTTTGTTGCTGAGTATGATATGCAGAGACAAGCCAGTTGTGAGGACGGCGGTCTGTACGGCACACACGTACACATACATGCACACGTGGAGGAAAAGACACAACACAAGACGCCGAAAGAAGTCTGAACGGTAAAAATGAAAATGTATAGAGTTTAAACCACATACACGGGGGCATACACGAACACCTACAGAAACAAAAACTAACACACACACTTGCTTCATGGACCTGACTTGATGTGGCTGTCGTCCCCATTGGCTCCTTCACAGGACAGATGTCGTGAGTCGCCCTCCTCTCCCTCCCCCTCTGCGTCTCGTTCTCTCTCCCTCTCTATTCTCATCCGGATTTGTCTGTCTCTCACCAGCTCCCAGTTCCTCACAAGGAACACATGGTGCTTCACCACAAAGCTCCTGGCCCGGCACAAATGGAGAAACATTAACTGCTGACATTAGTTCAATAATATCGTAACAAATAGTTTAATGTGAAACGCGAATCGTCGTGTACTTTCCATACCTCTCGCTGCTGGTCAAAGGCTCCATGTCGAGGTGCGGGAACAAGCTGGTAATGTCACTGGAGCTCTCCTCCTTTACAATAAATGCAGAGACGCGCGTAAGCTTCGGGACAGATTATTGCAAAAACATTCATCACTGGAATCAAATAACCACGAGCCACAAAAAACTCACCGCTGTCTGCTGAGATGATGCAGTCCTCTCTTTCAGCCGGCCTGAGTGAATCAGAGAGAAAGAAACACGGTAAGAAAGAAATTATCCGGCAAGTCCGCTAAACCTGACGACATCTAACAACTGCTGTAACACTGTAATAGCGGCAACTCACAGTAACGCCGCTTCCTTTTCAGGGGGACAGCAGGCTGTCGGTGAAGCTGTAACCAAACAACATGAAAGTTAGATCCAAGGACATTTTTTTAAAAGCTTGTGCCCTGCAAACTCTGACCTGGTGTGACTGTACCTGGTTGTGCTGCCAGAGCCACATCACATCATAGGGCAGCTGGAAATGAATTCTTTTTAGCCTCAGGTACTTCCCTGAAGAAGATAAAGTGAGCTTAGCTGCATTACTACAATAACATAGTACACACTAGCAGTGTTTACATTTTCTTATATACTCACCGACATGGATGGGAGCAGGTAAAAGGCTGTACTCGTTCTCCCCTGGCGTGTACTCCATGTTCTCTTTGCAGTTCTTCTGGGTTTGGGAGGGGGGACTAGGAAAGATGCATAATAAATATTTAAACAAACAAACAAAAAATAAAAAACAGATAATGGAAAAAAAAAACCATTATAATAGTTTGTTTATGGATTCAGTCAACTCACTCTGTAGTTTTGTAATCATCAGAGTAAAGACCTGCCCTCAGGAATTTCTTCCTGGGAGGACCATCGGCCTTTTCCTCTCTTTGGATGGTTACCGGTTGGGACGGAGCCTGGTCGACGTCTGACTGGCTAAAACATTCAGGGAGGGCGTCGCACTCGGATTTATCCTCAGCGACACTAAAAAGGAAAGCACAAAGAGAGAGATAGAATGATAGAGAGGGAAAAGAAAGAGAGAAAGGCACTGGTTTAGCACACAGTGCTGAAAACGATGGGTTAATAGGACAGTAGTGAGTGGTTGTATTGAATTTTCAAGTCAACCAGCTCAGGTGTTTACCTCTGATGACAGGGCGAGTCACTGTGTTTTCTCTTCCGTCCTCTCTTCCTCTTGGCCTGCAGCTCCGACTCCGTCACCTGCTGCGCCGTGTCGCCTCCTCCCCTGTCTCTCTCTGGCAGTCTTTCTTCTGTTCTCCCTCCCACTTCTCTCTCATCTCTGATGTGGCTGTGTCCTGGCAAGATTTCAGGTGAGGACATGGACGGCGTCGCAGATAAGTGCGCGGGGGAGGACACAGAGGAGGGCAGCGGGTGCTTCCTGGGCCGTCCTGGCCTTCTTTTGTTCTTCAGCGCCGCGCTGTCTGACGTTGGCACACTTTTCTGCTGCCCTCGGCTTCTCGAGTCACCTTGTAAACCTGAAGTCATCGAAATAACAAGGGGTGGGGGGAGGGGGGGCAGTCGGAGGCATGAGGGGAGGGGTGGGGTGTAAGTGGTGGAGAGGAAATGAGACAGATGTGGATCTGTGATTGAGCCGGCAGGAGGTGTGAGGTGAGGCCAGTCTAGGCTGAGTCATGCACATAGGCCGCACATTAGGTGAGTCACAACATTTCCTCTGACCATTTCACTTCTGGGAAACACATTAAAAGTAATTTATGCAAGCCACAAAAAACAAGGACAAGAAAAACAGACATAAACACGGTGCATCATGCATACTTTTTCAGTGAGCATGCACAAATATGCACTAAGCACACTATTTATTTTTACAAATTCGGTTACTGTGAAATACAACCCCAGAAAGCTCAGCAGCTACAGACGGCGAACGGATGTCAAATGTATTCCTCCGCTTGCAAAAACATTTTTCCTTTGCCCCCCGTCTGACCTCTGTGCTATTCCTTTATCCATCTCTCTGAGGTCATTCGTCTTTTTGTTCCATTTTCCACTGCCAGTGACAAGACTGACCACTCTTTCCTTATTGGATTTTTCCAAGTCAAATAGGCCTTGTTGGCCAGCAGTGAGGGATAGGCCAATCTTTAAATAGCCAATCTGGTGGTTAACTAATGACTGTTCTCACTGGGTAGCCCTAGGCTGCAACAGCGTGTGGTTCACTGCCGACCAGGAAGATTTCAAAGATTTTCTGGCAGATTCCCATCAAGACGCTGCTCTCCTGCTATAACACTTTATAAAAATTCCAGCAGATAGTGGTTGCTGAGAGGCTGTGTGTTTGTGTCAGGCATCGTCTCTCGCACAGCAGAGAGAGTCTGAAATTAGCTATAAAAAGAATGGAGTCTGATTTCCTCTCAAACACCCTCCAGGCTTTTGATGCGTGGCTTAACAACACCTGAGAAAAAGCAGCGCTGTCCCTATACTGGGGACACTACTGGTAGCACAGTTTCATCTCCACATTGCACAAATATAAAAATCTGTCATACCGTGTAAGTGGAAAGGAGCTCTTGGCATAAATCTTATTCACTCAGCTAGCTGTCATGATTTGCTTGCTGCTGTCATATTTCAGTGGTAGATACATTTGATGATAGATTCCCTGCTTTATCTAGATTACTGTCAGTATCCTATATATTCATATTCTCCGCCATTGACACAGTAGCAGAACACAACAGCCTATTCACAAAACTCAAAATGCTCTCAGTGGAGATTTCTGTAGCATTCATCAGCACAGAGTCACGCTGTCATGCGATCACAGTCTCGCACTGATCGATCGGGTGAAAGCAAAGACTTGTCAGAGATCAAATCATTCATGCACCCTCACCTGCGTCTCTCCTCTCTGTCCACGCCGGTTCGTGTCTCCTCCACGACCTCTCTACACTTCCTTGATTCCTAATGGCCAATCCACTGCTCAGACCCCTCCCTCCTGTTGCCATGGCAGCAGACGTGAACAGGTTGGTGTGTGTCGGCGATGGGGACGTCCTGTACAGGTGCGACTCTTGAACATCCTCGTCCCCATCTTCGTCCTCGCCGTCCGACGCGATCAGTCTTCCTGCATGCTGGTCTCCGGTGAAGCCTCTCCAGCTGGGGTTTGAGTTTCCGAACGCTGTAGCTCCCAGACTCCCAAATTTCGCCCAGCTCTGACCCAGGCCGCCCCATCCTCCTCCGAATGAAGACAGGTGAGAGGATCCCAGCCCCAGTGACGTGAGCGAAGTGTGTTTGTACCTGTCTGCGGACGATGACGATGAGGCAGCGGCAGCAGCGGCAGCGGCAGCAGCGACAGCGGAAAAGGAATCATTTCCATTCTCACGCAACCAAGTTGATTCTTTACCCAGCATGCTCCCTGTTCCCCTTGCCACTTTCCTTCCTCCTTCTCCTTGCCCCAAAACGAACCCCAACCTTGACTTTGAGCAGGCCAGCCCCTCTCGTTCCACTCCATCTTCCTCCTCGTCCTCGTGTATCTCCTCCTCCTCGTCCACGTCTCGTTCGCAGTGCCTGTGACGATGTTTATGTTTGTGTTTGTGTTCACTCCTCCCGCAGCCGTAAGAGAAGCCGGATGTGAACCCTGAGCCCAGGTGTGGCCGTCCTCCACCGCCTACCCCGATATCCCCTTCGATTTCCCCTCCTAAAGCTCCCTCCCTCAGAAGCCTACTCCTCCGCCTGTGAAACCTAGGTGGATTAAGGAGAAAGTGGGCGTGGTGGGGCTGATGAGGGGCATACTGGTGGGGAGATGGAAGCGTGTAGGAGGGGAGGTGGTGGTAAAGTGTTGTGGTTGTAGGATAGCTGTTGTAGAAGCCCATATTCTCAATGGTCTCCTGAAACTTTGAAGGGCAGCCGCATTGCCTGCGGTCTGGCTTTCTGTTGCAGTGGCAAGGGTAGAAAGGCTGCGGGGAGAACGTGGGATTAGCAGAGAAAGATGACGGGTGAGGAGAGTAGAAGCCATTTAGATTGATCCTGAAAATGTTGGAGCGGTGGGAAGAGGAGGAATGATGTCGCCTTCCTCCGGCAGCATTCGCACTCCCATCAAAGCCTTGTCCCAGTCCTGTCCTCGCCCAGCTACGCCGTCCGATATGTACCTCGCTGAACTGACTGATTAAATCTTCGAGTTCGGCCAGGAACTCTGGGTCCTGCATGTGCAGCTGCTGGTGCTTCTTCTTGTGTTTATTTTTCTGTCTCTTCAGTGCATTGTGCCCAACACAGGAATAATAGTCCGAATGAGTGCACTTGTTGTGTCCTGGACAGGGGCAGGGACACAAGCAGGTACAGGAAGGAGAACAATCGTAATCCCTGCGCCTGTGTCGATGTCGGTCTCTGTGCCGCTCCATGGTATTTGAGTTGGCCATGGGGTTGGTGTGTCTGGGGATGTGAGACAGAGGCGAAGAGACTGGAGAGGGACAGTCCATGATGGAAGAAAGGTGCCTTTGACCACCTAGAATCGCTCCTGACCCCTGACCCATCCTCAACACGCCCCGAGGTCCCCTCATCTCCCCTCGCTCAGAGACGCTGTTGTTGTCTGTTCCGATCCCGCTGTCGCTGGGCAGGGTCTCTTCACTGTGTGATTCACTCCTCGGGGATGGGGTGGCCTCTTTCAGGTGGCCAGGAGAGCCAGGTGTGTGATGCAGTGGAGGGGTGGGGCAAGAGAGCTTACATGAAGACTGGTGAAAGGGGAAGTGATACCTTCCCTGACATGGACAGCTCTTCTTCACAAAGGGAGAGAGCGATGAGGAGGAGGGAGGACGGGGGGAGGTACAGGAGGAGGATGGGGAGGGGAGGGAGAAGGGGTGAGGAAAAAGTAGGGAGGATGTTGGTTCTGCGAGGCTGCCCTCACTGTAAGGACTCTGGGCCCCGCTGGAGTGAGTAAGAGATGGGGAGGGAAACGGGTGAGACGGAGGAGGCTGGGGTTGGTTAGTCGAGAAGAGAGAAGTTTCTGAGGGACTGGTAAACAGAGAGGAGTGAGTGGAGTTCTGGGAGTTTGAATTTAGGTTGGCGGTTTGGGATTTAGGCTTGCGTCCTCGCCTCTTGCCCATGTAGATGGTCCCCCTCTTGCTCACATTGATCTGAGGGCCTAGCTTACTCCCAAAGGAGGAGGACAGGGCTGAGAGTGTGTGTACTGTTGTAGCCTCTATCGATTTACACATTCTCTGAGAAGTCTCACCATCTGCTGCCTCTCCTGCCCTTCCTTCCTTTCCTAAATACCCAGACAGCATTACTTTGTGAAATCTCCTCTTCTTTCTTTTCTTCATCTCATTAATCAGCCTCCTGAGCTTTAGCTGCCTGTTTCCCTTTTCAGGGGGGTGAAAATCTTTACCACTCACTGTATGATCAGCGTGATTTAGTGCATCTCCACTCGCCTCCTCAGGGAAAGGTCGTTTGGGAGGCCGGCCACGCTTCTTGGGGCTGGATTTAGACTGAGCCACACACTGCAGTATTGCACTTGGCTCCAGCACAGGGGCTTTCGGAACTCCGTCACAGCCCCGGAGAGGCACCTCAGTTGCGATATCGTTTGGTGTAAGCTGAGGGGGAGGTTCGTCTAAACTAGAGCTGTAGGATTTAGGACGACCCCTTTTTCGGACCGTGTTTATGGGGTTTCTGGAAGAAGGGGGGCTGGAATCTGATGTGGGGTGATTCTGCTTTGGGGGTGGAGGTTTGGTTGCAGAAGACACTGGGGAGGAGCTGCTGGTTAGGGAGCCAGAGGTTGCTGGGTGTGACTCATCACTCTGCTGAATAGTGGCTTTGGCAGGAAGGGGCGTCTTGGTGTTCTGGGTGAAACTCAGTAAAGGATTTTGTAGTGAATCAGAAGGAGCTTCCTGATTTTCCACTCTCTGAGCCCGGTGCACCAGCTTGGTGCAGCTGGGCCTTCTGGCTTTACGTTTTTTGAGCGGTCGGCTATCCTGCTCTTGTGGGGAAGAAGGGGGAGAAATGGGAGAATGGGCAGAAGGCGTGGGCACAGGGGGAGGAGCAGAAGAGGAGGGGTGGCTTGGAGGCACTGTTGAATGTCTCGAGACGTCCTGTTCTTTTGATTTACTCGTGTCACCTGTTGTTGTTGCTGCCTCAGCTTGTTTAACTGACTTGCAACTGTCATCTGTCTTCTCCTTCTCATCTGGTCTGCCTGTATTCACTAATTTGCAGGTTTTATCTAGCTTGCCATTGTCAGCTGTTTCCCCACATTTTGCACTGTTATCCTCTATTCTTTGTCTGTCTGGGCTGAGCTTATCCCTCTTTTTCTCAACCTTTCCTCTGTCATTCTTTAGATCATCCTTCCGTATATCATCACTTCTATGTCGTTCATCCTTTTCTTTGCCATGTCTCGATTTCCCATCCTTCCCTTTGTCCTTTTTCTTCTTCTTACCCTCCTCCTTTTTGCCCTCGTTTTTTGCTTTATCAGCCTCCAGCCTATCTCGCTTCGACTTCTTGTCTTTGCGTTTCTCTTTTTTTGCTTTTCTCTCTTTCTCTCTCTTTTTCTCCAGCGGGTGCTCTACAGAGGGATCGTGACCTTGGGATTGGACAGAGAGTTCCACAGCGGGGGATGACTGCGGTTTTGGGGTAATTGAGGGATAGGAGGGAGATTCTGGCCTGCTCTTATTGGAAAGGCTAAGTTCTTTATGGGAACCAGTGGAGACTGGAGGTCTTGTTGAAGAGTCCATGGAAGAAGTAGAGGTGGAAGTGCTGTGTTTTCCAACTTTGACTTTGGATGAAGTAGGAGTGCCAAGAATGTTAGAGGAGCCTTTCCCATTGGACAGGCCCTTCTGTTTGGTTGTCTGTACCAAACCATTATGCTTCTTGGAGGTGTTTTCATCATTCCTGGTTTCCAGTGGAGACTGCGTCTGGATGCATGGGCTGGAAGGAGTAGTTGAAGCTGCCTGGTCTGTTGTGGGTGAGCAGGGTTTGGGTCCTGCAAGGACGGGCTGGCCATTGACGCTCTGAGATTTGTCTTTCTTCACTCTCTCAGATGAATTCACCTCTGTCTTATCGGCCAGCTTGATAGGAACCTGAGAGATGAAAAAAAGAGAAGAAAGAAAGAAAAAAGCAAATCTCTGTCATAGGCATCTTTTAGTTTGCTGTCAACAACAGTGACGGACAATGAAAAAAAGACAGTAACTAAAATTCTTTTGTTATTGTTCCCCATTAAAAAGGACAGTGAAGATAAAAACGACTCAATCAAGCAGAGAAACGAGGGCACACTGAGGAGGAGAGAGTGGAAACAGGAATGGGGTTGACAAAGAGAGGAGAAATACAAAGGCAGAGAAACGGAGAGGAAGGGAGTGGGACAGGGACAGAGGGGGAGTGAAAGATAAATGAGAGCAGGTAGAGAAAAGAGGGGATGTAAAAATAGAAGAGAGGGACAGATATAGAGAGCCAAGCAGAGACAGAAAGAGAGGGAGAGAAAGCCTTGCTATTGGTGGCTATAAATTGCCACTAATACAGATGAGAAGGCTTGACATTTCATACTTGTTCTGTAATTTTGGTATGCTGTAGCTTGAGTGGCGTTTGTGCAGCTAAAGCTATAAGCTTTCCCTTGGGTGATTGTCATAAGGACTGATGGGCCAGTGTCTGTAATAACTCCAAGCGGTTGCCGTGCTGTTGTCCTATTTATAGGTCTGTTTTTTAAAATGCACTGCTTGAGTTTCAGGATTGAGACAATGGCTATTAGATAGATATTACAAGTGAGCTCAATGCTGGGTGATTTTGCACCGCATCAAAGACTCTATGAGAATGGTGGTTAACTGTAAAAAGCCTAAACAAAGCACAAAGGTGCCATTTTTCAAGCTAACTTCAGCTAATTGCAGATTTATTCAGATTCAGATCAACTTTATTAATCCCCCCAAAAAAGGGCAATCTGTTGGCAGCTGACATGAGGAACGCTGCACATATGTGAGGCACACTGTCCTTGTCCTTAACTTACCTGTTTGGCAGACTTCGTCCCTTGGCTGGTTACGACAGGGACAGAAGCCGGGCTGGAAGCTGTAGAAAATGTCGGTGACAGCGACAGTGACTGTGATGACGAAGACAACAACGGTATTGATGATGTAACTGGTGGTGAAGCAGCAGATGCAGTTTGTTTGGATGTGGTCTGGACAGCATCCAAGCCTGAGTGTTGCTCTCTGTTTGCTTCGTCTGGGGCAGAGCAGGCTTTACTCTGCTGGCCCGCTCCCCCTCCTTCTCCATCGCCCTTTAGCAAACCCCCCCTGCCTTGTCTCTGATAGGTCCTGATGGTGGGCTTGCAGACGTAGCTCTCCAAGATCTTGGGCGGTTTCTTGGTGCGCTTGGTTTGGAGACCAATTCGGACTCTTACATTCCCCTCGGGGCAGCTGGCCTCTCTGCCAGATAGCTGAAGCTGTTGCTGCCCCACGCTGCCACAGCGCCCCTCGATGAGCAGCTCCAGCACTGCCCCCTTGTCTCCTTCTCTCTTTCTTCCTCCTCCCTTTTTCTCCTCCTCCTTTTTTCCCACTGCCTCGCCATTCTCTACCTCCCCTCTCCTCTTTTTCTCTGCCACTTGGTCCTGCTCAGAGTCTTCAGGTGCAGAGGCGGGGTCCAGAGTGGAGGCTGTGGTCGGAGGGGTTCCCCCCTTCACTCTCTGGTCCATCAGAGAAGTCGGGGGGAGAAGTAGGATGCTGTGAGGTTACCAGTATAACACTTTTAAATGACTCCACTGGGGTTGGTGGTGTCAAGGGTGAAGAGCAGAATGCAGGTGTCGATCACAAGGGTCACAAAAAAAAAGATCCAGTAAGAGTCCAAGTGCAGCTCTGTACCTTCATCCGGCAAGGGAAGGTCTCTCTGATGTCCTTTACAGTTACACTGAGACAGAGTAAAAGGCAGAAGGAAAGTGGAAGAAAAGACAGAAAGATAGAGAGGCCAGTGATTAGTCATTTCAGTGAGCTAAGATGTTGAACAGCAGCAGTACAGGAATTGAGGGGAAAGTCCCCTTCCTGCAGGCAGCTGTAGCGAGGTGCTAAAGTCTGTGTCCACAGAGATGATCTCATCATCCAGAAAACCCAGGAGGCCAATCAACGTTGCTGATTCCCAGAATGTCGGCACTAACTGGAAGACTGACTTACATTCCCCCACAAGAAACAGCCTGAGCTAGTTCACTCCGACAATCCGCAAATATCGATGGAGCTAAAAGGCAGCGAACACACCCCAAACCTCTACACTTTTCACTTATGTCGTAATCCTTCCCGTGTCTCTCCGCAAATCAATCTATCAATCAATCAGCTTCTGGCTAATTCAAACACTTGATCCAGTCTCCTCCCCTGCTCTCTCCACTGTCTTTGCGCCTTCTGTTCTCAGCTACTCCCACAAGCACTCCTCCTCCCACCCTTCCCGCTGCTGTACTTTCTTTTCTCTCCGAAACTCCCCTTTTCATGTTTGGCAGTAAGCTTTTGCATGCATTCTCTATTAGTCCCTCCACTCTCTCTCTCTCTCTCTCTCTCTCACTGTGTGTGTGTGTAGACCACACAGTAAAATGGTCAACTCATACACTGTATCCATGTTAATCAGAACCATATTTCCTCTTCCTTGTCGTTCTTTTCCTTCTCTCCAACTTAAATCTCTCCATTCACAGTCCGACTGTTCCCCTCCTCCCCTTTCAGTAGTGGTAACACAAATCCGTAGGAAAGGGTAAAACTTATTTTTGGAAAGGAGCGCAAATTCCTCCTCCTCCCATTGCTTCCTCTAAGTCAAGTAAGCTTTTCATTGACCCCGATTGTAAATGGCTTTTTAATGTGACATTATAGTGAAGTAACACACCCTAAAATAACATTCTCCTCACCAGGAAAAAACTTTCACTCTCATTCGTGGCGTTTCCAGACCGCTTTTCAACGTGTCGAAGGGAAGCAGCATCTTTCTGTCATGCTTCCTTCATTATTCGCTCTCCCTCATTAAGGGAGACGCTCATCCATTGTCTAATAAAACACACCCGGGCAAGCATTCTTGCAGCTCTCTCCTGAGCGCCTCTTATGAAATAGCTCATCTGTCTCTCAGCGCTCTGAACTGCCCCCTTAGACTTACGAGAGCATCTCAGATAATGTTTTCATTTAAGAGCTCAGTGGGCTATCTCTCGTGCCTCTTGGTCCCTCCACACCCAAACCCTTCCCTCGAATCATAGAAGCTCAAATCAACATCTGTTCCAGTAACCGCTGTTATGTAACAGTTTTGGAAAGCATTTCCAAGACCAGTCCTCCTTACAATGAAAGAAAATGAGCGTAGAGGTGGACAGTGGTCCTCTTGAACTTAACTGCGGCAACTTTTATTATCAAGTCCACTCCAGAAGCCTGTACGGAGGGGCTGTGAGCACAAGCAGTATGAGTTACAAACCAGTTTGTGAAAACTCGCCATAAGAGGAGAGCCAGAGTGGCAGGTTTTCAGACTTAAAAGGGCAAGCCCATTCAGCATCAGTCAGAGTGCATACTAATGGCTTTTTATAGTCTCCAGAACTATACCTCTCACACATAACTCAAAATTATTCTAACATTAGACCAGAAGCTATTTCCAGTGACAGGATGATGGGTTGACTTGACACTGTAGTCAGTGCGGTGGCTCGGGAGCGCCGAAGCAACGATTAAATCATGATAATGGCCCACCATATTTCCAGCCATCATCACCGTCCCATGACAGCGTTATCATCGATAACTACAACACTATTATCATCTGCCTGACAACAGCATGAGCCCAGCTGGAAATTGGGCCCCTGTGATGGCATCTGAAATCACTGAACCACGAAGCCTCGCGGTAAGCGTACGGGGAAGTTTCTCACGTGAGTCCCCCTCCTCAGACGCGCACACGCACACACACTTTCCCTCTAGTTAGTGCGTTGGCCGTACATTGTGTACCCGGGTCGCAGCTGCGTAGGCTCACTGATGTTGCTACTGTAGATACAGTATGGGCAGTGGGGGTGTTACCGCACTGGAGCAACCTATCACTGGTTTACCGAGGACGTCAACAGGAGCTTCCTTCTCCATAATGACTTTGCGCACCTCGGAAAATCACTACCCGCCTGATGCTGTCGCACTTACAAATGATACACACATGCACGTGTTGTTGTTGTCGTCACTCCTGTCTCCTATTTTGAGACATATCGCACATCTACGCGCCCTAAAACATGACCCAGCTGCACGTTTCAAACTCAACATGGAAGTGGGAGGCTACGTAGCACGAAAAAATGTGCTTGCTGGTAGTGTTTGTGCTGGTGCGGATTAGTACCGAGCCACCTTTTTCCTCAGCCCCCCCCTCCCCGCCTCTCCTCTCTCTCGCTCTCTCTCTCTTCTATCTGTCCTCTGCCAGTCCTTCTGCTGGTGTCAGCAACATTGAAATAAGAAATATCACCGTGCGGGGAGAACAGAGGGGAGGGAAACACACTCGGCAACAAGGGATAAAATTAGCGCAAAGCGGATGCACAAAATTCTTAACCTGCTGCGCTTTGAGCCCGCTGATGATGACAGGCCTACACACATTAATACGGACTGCCATGACAAGCAGTAATAAGGCTACGTAGGCTACTTACCCCGAGAGCGCGTCCCAGAGCCAACTGCGTTTAGGCAGGAGGTTAAGGTGTTGCTGTCCTGCTCTCCCCCTTAGCACCAGCGGCGATCCACGGCTTTTTGGTGCATTAGATGTTGCTTTGATTACATAACTAAGGCCAGCGGAGGTTAAAACACCCCCTAAAACCGAGTTTCAGTCCCATCAGAGCGCAGAGCCTACTGTGCAACAACATTGGCGCGGGTGTTTTCATAATCATACAGTCGACGGATCTCCGTCGGCGCGTCTCCGCAGCTAGGTGGCGGACTGGTTACGCTGGATCTTTTTTTTTGCCTACTTCTCTCTCTATCCCCTCTCTCTCTTTCTCGCTCTCTCTCTCTCTCTCGGGGGGGAAAGTTACACCGCTCCCGCCAGTTATAATGGCTCAGATTGTGCTCTCGTATGCGCACAGCCTGCTAACGTGTCGTGGCGACGGGCTGAAGGCTGCAGCTGCGTGTGTGTGCGTGCTTGTGTGTGTGTGTGTGTGCTCGGGGTACAGGGCTGGCAGCGCAGAGGGGTTGTTGGATGTGCGGGAATGCAACTGCGTGGCCATTTTCATGTGGCCAGAGGAGATAAAACGGTGGATACAGCACAGGATCTCATTGCGGTTCATAACAGGCGATCGGGGAGGGATATTTAGGCGCTTAATAAAATGGCGACGACTTGGCGAAAGTAGGCTGCTGGTAGGATTTGGGGGAGCAGCCGAAAAGTTGCGTCGCGTCATGCAATACACGATTCGGCTTTACGCGAGTGGGAGAGGCACGCGGGGATGGTAAAAGTTGATACGTGAGAGCTGTTTACTGCGCGTTTGGTAACATTTCCCCCAAATAATAAAAAGCACACAATGTGGACAGGAAACATTTGCAGAAGTGTGTGTTAATATGAGAACACAGTCATAATTAGTAGTGCTAAAAACAACAGTCACAGATATATAATTACAGTATCGTAATGATTTATTTGGCAGTAGAAGCGGTATATTCTCCAAAGAGTTTAGTCCACTGTTAGGTCCTGATACGCATATAAGATTTGGGGAGCCCTGTGCCTATTCGCTACACACTGTTTACACCGTGACCTCTAAATAACCATTAAACACACTGGAGACTGCACCTGACCGCGCACGTCTGCATGATCCTGAATTTGTTAGTAGCACTAAAAGTCCTGAAAACACGCACCATGTAAGGGCTATGTGACAAAAAGCAGATAGATGTTTGCCCCCGTAAGTTTTAAGTCAATTCCATAAGTCCAATTAAGCACGCAATTTTTTACAAACCAAAAAGTCCTTCAGGCTCTCTGGGCCTCCTGGGAAAAAGTTGTTGTCTGGCCCTTGTGACACAACCGAGTTTTGCTTGTTGTTTTTTTGTTTTTTGTTAAATTCTCTGTCAAACATTATTTCGAATAAAAAGAGTCCAGATTTATTCGACTGATACTGAAGCCAGGATCTCTGTATGTCAGTCAGTTTGATCCAACGCAACCTTATTTTAAATGTTAACGAGAGCGCACGTCTATTTTAGGATCAGTGTACTCGTGATAACGTGAACAATAAATTCGAACTAAAGTCGATCCAGTGATTAAAGTTTAGCAATTGAAATGCTCATTAAATACCTGCATTGGTGCGAATGACTAGAAAAAACGAGAGCAAAAGAAAATCAACGCGGAACTGAATTTATGCTCAAAAAGTCGCATAAAAACTTTGATCACATTGAGATAGACAAATATCAGAGTCCTAGAGATGCTTAGAGACACAAACCTCCATGTCTATAAGATGCCTATAGCATGTATGCATAATGAGAGCGTAAGCTTTCAAGATTGTTCACAACAAGCACTAAAGGTAAGAGAAATATGCTTTGCACACTTAATTTAATCAGCAATAAGGTTTTGTTGCTGTCGTTGCGATAAAAAAGTGAATACTTGATCCGTTTCAAACACCTGCATAAGTTCTAAATGTTCAGAACCTTTCATTGTCAAACTCATTATAAATTAGGTGATAACGTAGGGCATTCTTAGTTAATTACTAAAGAAATGAGCATTGCCATACAGAAAATTTGGTCTTTCATGGGAGCAATTTTCCTGTGATTGTGGGTAGATGTTATGTTTGAAAAGATTATTATTCATTTGCCACGCGAATCTGCACCACAGAGCAAAAAAATAAAAAATAAAAAAAATCAGCATACTAATTGCAATTCCAATTAATAAAACTAGGAAAATAAATATTTTTTTTATGTTATACAAATACCAAACAGACACAACATACAAGGGCAAATTAGTGAAACTGTGTCCAGGGGAGGACTCTGATACTCTGACCTAAAGGATAAAACATACAGAAGAAATAAAGTCAGAGCTAAAAATATATTGAAGAGTGAAGACAGTGTTGAGAAGATGGAAGAAGTACTTTGAGAAGCTTGTGAATAACGGAAATGAGAGAGAGAGGAGGACAGATGGAGGAAAGTTAGTGGATCAGGAATTTCAGAAGATAAGATTTCAGAAGAGCTGCTATAAAGAGGATGAAGAGTAGAAAGGTGGTTGGTCCAGATGACAAGCCTGTAAAAGTATGGGATGTCTAGGAAAGATGAGAGTGGACTTTTTTTTTTTTACCAGATTCTTTAACACAATCTTGGAGAGTGAGAGGATGACTGAGAAACGGAGAAGTGCATTGGTACTGATTTTCAAGAACAAAGGTGAAGTGCAGAACTGTAGTAACCACACAGGGTTAAAGCTGATGAAATGCACCATAAAGTTATGGGAAAGAGTTGCTGGAGCTAGGATAAGAGGAGAGGTGGGGACATGATGTTTGCTTTGAGGGTGTTGATGAAGAAGTATAGAGAAGGTCAGAAGGAGTTTTACTGTATCTTTGTAGATCTAGAGAAAGCATACAATAGGTTGTCAAGAGAGGAGAAGGAGGCATATCCTCACGCAGGACAAGCACGAGGACAGCAAGACATTGATGAGGTGTGGAGTAGGTGACAAATGGGTTCGGGGTGTCGGAGGAATAACATCTGAAATCATCTCTGAGGCCCTTTCTTGTTTGTAGTTTGGATGGACAGGCTGAAAAATAAGGTAAGACAGAAGTCTCTGTGGACTGATGTTTGCAGGCAACACTGTGGTTTATAGAGCATGGAGCAGGGGAAAGAGAGTCTAGAGTGGTGCAAGTGTGCTCTGGGGAAAAAAGGAATGAAAGCCAGTAGAAACAAGACAAAATAGATGTGTGTGGATGAGAGGGCAATAGAAGGAAAGATGATGCTGCAAGGAGCAGAGGTAGTCAAGGTGGTGACTTGGTGAATTGAAATACATGGGATCAATGATTCAAAGGCACAGACAGTGCACAAGAGAGGTGAAGAATAGCATGCAGAGAGGATGGAGTGAGGGGAGATGAGTCTCTGGGGTGATTTGTGACAGAAGGACAGCAGCAAGAGTGAAAGGGAAGGTTTAGAAGATAGTAGTGAGACTGATGGCAAAGCAAACATAAAGACAAACTAAAACATACAAAATCTCATTTACTTGCAATATATATTCCTATGCAATACACATTTCAATGTGGAGTAAATATCTAAATGACTGTGCAATATTTTTCTCATACTACAGTGGAATTTGGGAAGTACCGTCTCATAGCTGAAACTAATTTACATATTATTTCTTTTCTATATCTTTTTTAAACAAACACAACAACAACAAACAAAAAACCTTAATGTGCACTGTTTTATACACTATAAAGATATATCTTCTATAAAGACATATCTTTATAGTCTATTTATTTGACTTTGACTCTAATCTCTAAAAGTTACCTAGACCTTAGTGTATGTCTCCAAATGGCAAATACACATTTTTATCTTTATCTCTTATGATGTATGGTAGCAGTGACAAAAAGATAGCTGGAGGTGGGAGAGATGCAGATGCTCAGATTTTCACTGAAGAATTAAAAGGATCAGAAATGAGTATATAAACAGGAAAGCGCAGGTTGAGCAGGTGGAGACAAAGTTAGAGAGACAAGGCTGAGATGGTTCGAACATGTGCAGAGGAGGGATATACTGGACAAAGGATGCAGAGTATGGAGCTGCCAGGCAGGAGGAAAAGAGGGAGACCTCAAGATTGGTGGATGTAGTGAAGGAGTACATGCAGAGGGTTGATGTGACAGAGGAGGATGCTAAGGATAGGTTGAGATGGAGACAGATGATCTGCAGAGGTGATCCCTAAAGAAGAACACGAAGTATACTGCATGAGCAAAGATATTTAGCTGATTAATTTCTCATCATTAATATTCATCACGAGCCTTGTAACTTTTTTGTTTAATCTCCAGGCAACTAATCTGATGGTTAACTGAGATTACTGTACTGTTGCTGTTAATCTTACCTAAATCCGGAGAACATGGATACATCTAATACTTTAAAGATCACTGTCTTTACCCTTTATAATCTATTAAACAGTCATAATAACTGTACTTATCAGAGGCCAAACGCCAAAGTCTGATAAACTCCATTTTCCTCATTTGTTGTCGCCTCGCCTCGTGCGGTCTGATTGGCTAAACCACCGCATCACGTCACTTCCTTTGCGTGCAGCATGATGGCGGTGTCCATGACAGGTCTGGCACATTGACATCGGCTCGGTTTGTGCAGTATTTACTCTCCGTGACCGGAGTCTGGAGAGCCTTTTCAGCAGATGACGTTTGTCGAAATCTTCCTCACTGAACATTTAATGAAGTGAGTCGCAGGTGAGCAGCTTTCAGCGTCCGCACGGCTCTGGGTTCGATCCCGTTACTTATTACATACATGTCTGCAGGACGACACAGCTAGCTGTTAGCTAACTGTTTATACAAGGTTACAGGACACTGGTGTGTGTTTATACATCCTGGCGTTTTGAGTTGTTTCTCTCTGTCCACCCTGTTTCAGGTCATGGCTCTTCACAGATTGTCCTTAAGGCTACGGCCAACGGTGAGGATAGGCTTTAGAAACTGCTTCTTCGTAACCTGAACAGTACTTAAATATTTCACGCTATTGTCAAAACTGTCTGATCAAAAATGTTTTTACTAACAGCTGTTGTGGCAAAATGTTGCAGGTAACCCACGTAAGGTCCCTTCACAGCGGTGGACGCAGGCAGCAGCAGGAGGCTGTGGCTGTAGACTCGGAACCGGAACCTTTCTCAGTGTTCAGGACACAGGAGAGCGACCCAGTAAGCAAGACATGAGGCAAAGCTGCCTCTGACACCCAGACAGCTTATGCTCTGAGGCTGAACTGAGCTAGAGTGAAGCAGAAAAGTTGAAAGCTAAAAATGGTTAAAGCAAGATTTCTTTTATTCCAGAACACAGTTTTTAACCAGTGGTTTATGTTGTTATTTATTATAAGAACCAGCCAGAAAAGGCTGCTGTCATCACAGTCAATTGTATCTGGATTCATACTCGGGATACGTGTTGTTGGGATAAGTGTTGAATCATTAGTCTGTTAAACATGTACCTTTTTCCCAGCCCAACATTAACTTAACAAAGAAAAGCAAAACACAAAACAGATGAACAAACCACCACTGCTATTCAACACACTGAAGGGAAAATTATTTAAACACAAATCTTTATTTTTAATTTTTTTTTAAGACTAAAAATCAGCCATAGCAAACAAAAGGTCCAAACTTACCAAAATGAAAGAAAACAAAAAGAAAACACATTATCTTCTATTTCAGGTCAAAAGACTTTACATTTATTAGTGTTTGTTCCTTTTCTTTTTCTTTTTTTTTGTTGTTATTAAGTTGTTATTTTTCTGAATAGAGGAAATTGTGTTTGCTATAGCTGAATTTCTTTTACGTTCAGGTTATGTTGCATAAATGTGTTGCCTTGAAAAGCGATGCACTCACAGAATTTGGTGTCTGTTCAGAACATTTGTCAGTGAGCATTGTCAGTTTTAATTTTACGGTGTTTCATTCTCTCTTCTGCTGTCCTGAAGATTTTTGAACTCGTTCATGACCATTACAGCCAGATTGAGATTTATACGGTGAAAATGGTTACAGGATGGTGGATAAAATGTTGTCATATAGATGACGAGTATATATTTCTGTTTAGGGCAATCTGAGGGGTGCTGAGCAACTGACAAAGATCCAATTTAAAAACATTTTGTTGCAGCTTTTATAGAAATGCGACTGCGTTGCTTATTCTTAAATCGGACATTGGAATTTGTTGTCACTTTAATTGAAATGACTGAAAAAAAGTTTATGATTTTGACCTGCGTTTCCTTCCAGGCATGTCATTCAGAGACGCACATCGGACAGTACTACACTCTGCCCCCTACACATATCCGCACGCTGTTCCCTTCAGGCCTCCCTTGGCGCTATCAGCAACAGGTAAGTTCATCCTTGGATGTGAGATCTACATAGAAAAGTTACAAATGTGACCTTGTTTGTAGATTACAGTGTAGTCTTTCTTAAATTTTTTAAGCAGCAC